>NW_027599069.1:0-32069 GCF_964194155.1 Cetorhinus maximus | reverse complement strand
AACCCTCATACCCCATCCCTCCCCTCAACTGCTCCCCACCTCCCGAACCTTCAATCCCCATCCACCCCTTCACACACCCTCAACTCCTCCTCACCTCCCCAACCCTCAACCCCCATCCCTCCCCTTTCACACCCTCAACCACTACCCACCTCACCAACCATCAACCGTCATCCCTTCCCTCACGCACCCTCAACCACTCCCCACCTCCCCAACCCTCAAACCCCATCCCTCCCCTCACACACCCTCAACCCCTCCCCATCTCCCCAAACCGTCAAGCCCCATTCCTCCCCTCACACACCCTCAATCCCTCCCCACCTCCTCAACCCTCAACCCCCATCCCTCCCCTCACACACCCTCAACCCCTCCCCACCTCCCCAACACTCAACCCTCATCCCTCCCCTCACACACCCTCAACCCCACCCCACCTCCCCAACCCTCAACCCCCATCCCTCCCCTCAACCCCTCTCTACCTCACCAACCCTCATGCCCCATCCCTCCCCTCACAGACCCTCAACCCCTCCCCACCTCCCCAACCCTCAACCCCCATCCCTCCCCCCACACATCCTCAACCCTTCCTCACCTCCCCATCTCTCCCCTCACAAACCCTCAACACCTACCCAACCCTCAACCCCCATCCCTCCCATCACACACCCTCAACCCCTCCCCACCTCCCCAACCCTCAACCCCCATCCCTCCCCTCACACGCCCTCAACCCCTCCCCACCTCCCCAACCCTCAAACCCCCTCCCTCCCCTCACACACCCTCAACCCCACCCCACCTCCCCAACCCTCAACCCCCATCCCTCCCCTCACACACCCTCAATCCCTCCCCACCTCCGCGACACTCAACCCCCCTCCCTCCCCTCACACACTCAACCCCTCCCCAACCTCACACACCATCAACCCTCACCCGCCTAATGATCAATACTCTGCACTCACGCTCCCTAACCATGTTCCCCACATGGCAAATGATCAGGTCTGAGGGGCTGAATGGCCTCCTCCTCTTCCTATCTGTGCAAACTGTATATTAAGGTCATGTTTGATAGATTGACAGTGTTTTAAATGTTGAATTAACAATGTTGACCTCAAATTAAAATAATTTGTGCTCTATCCTTTTCACAAGCAATATGTCAATAAAAACTAACGAGCAACTATCCAAATATCTCTGATCATTGTAACTTATTGGAATCTTGCTGTGCACACTCTATACGTTGAACTGGTGAAGTGGGCAGGCAGATGGCAATTGCAGGTTAACGTAGAGAGTGAAGTGGTTCATTGTGGGAGGAAGAATTTGGAGAGACAATATCAAATAAAGGGTACAATTCTAAAGGGGGTCAGGGTGAATGAGCGGGTAATAAAGCAGACAGTATCCTGGGCTTTATTAATAGGGGTATAGATTACAAGAGCAGGGAGGTTATGTTAAACGTGTATAAAACACTGGCTCAGCCTCAGCAAGAGAATTGTGTCCAGTTCCAGGCATCACACTTCAGGGAGGATGAAAAAGGCTTCAGCGAGAGGGCAGAAAAGATTCAGAGAATGGTTCCAGGGGTGAGGAAATTCAGGAATGGGAGATCAACGGGCTGTGATCAGGAGCAGGAACCCTGGGTGATTTCCCCTCTGTCTCTAACCCCAGGATCACTGGACAGTGATCAGGAGCAGGAACCCTGGCTGATTTCCCCTCTCTCTCCCTAACCAAGGGACCACTGCGCAGTGATCAGGAGTAGGAACCCTGGCTGATTTCCTCTCTCTCTCTCTAACCCTGGGATCACTGGACAGTGATCAGCAGCAGGAAACCTGGCTTATTTCCACTCTCTCTCTAACCCAGGGGTCACTGGACAGTGATCAGGAGCAGGAACCCTGGCTGATTTCCCCTCTCTCTCTCTAACTCAGGGATCACTGGACAGTGATCAGGAGCAGGAACCCTGGCTGATTTACCCTCTGACTCTAAACCCGGGATCACTGGACAGTGATCAGGAGCAGGAACCCTGGCTGATTACCCTTTCTCTCTCTTTCTCTCTCCCTGAACTAGACATCACTTGACAGTGATCTGGAGCAGGAAACCTGGTTGATTTCACATCTCTCTCTAACCAGGGATCACTGGACAGTGATCAGGAGCAGGAACCCTGGTTGATTTCCCCTATGTCTCTAATCAGGGATCACTGGACAGTGATCAGGAGCAGGAACCCTGACTAATTTCCCCTCTCTCTCTAACCCAGGGACCACTGGACAGTGATCAGGAGCAGGAACCCTGGCTGATTTCCCCTCTCTCTCTATCCCAGGGTCCACTGGACAGTGATCAGGAGCAGGAACCCTGGCTGATTTCCACTCTCTCACTCTCTCTCACTCACTCTCTCTCTCATTTTCTCTCTTACACTCACTCACTCACTCTCTCTCACTCACTCTCTCTCACTCATTCTCTCTCACTCACTCTCTCTCACTGATTCTCTCTCACTCACTCTCTCTCACTCACTCTCTCTCACTCACTCTCTCTCACTCACACTCTCTCACTCACTCTCTCTCTCTCACTCTGATTCCAACATCATTGGACAGTGATCGGCAGCAAGATCCCTGGCTGATTTCCCAACTCCATCTAACACAGGAACCAATGGACAGTGATCAGGAGCAGGAACCCTGGCTGATTTCCACCCTCTCTCTAACCTGGAATCGCTGGACAGTGATCAGGAGCAGGAACCCTGGCTGATTTCCCCTCTCTCTCTCTCTCTAACCCAGGGGTCACTGGACAGTGATAAGGAGCGGGGGCCCTGGTTGATTTCTCTTCTCTAACTTTAACCCAGGTATCACTGGACAGTGATCAGAACAGGAACACTGGCTGATTTCCCTTTCTGTCTCTTTCTCTCTCTCTGACCCAGACATTAGAGGACACTGATCGGGATGATTTCCGCTCTGTCTCTATCCCTGGGATCACATTTACAGTGATCAGGAGCAGGAACCCGGGCTGATTTCCCCTCTCTCTCTAACCCAGGGATCACTGATCATTGATCAGGAAAAGGAAGCCTGGCTGACTTCCCGTCTCTCTCTAACCCATTACACAGTGTTCAAGAGCAGGAACCCTGGATGATTTCCTGTCTCTGTCTCTGTCTCTGTCTCTGTCACTCTGTGCCAGACATCACTGGACAGTGATCAGGAGCAGGAACCCTGGCTGATTTCCACTCTCTCTCTCTAACCCGGGATCACTGCACAGTGATCAGGGGCAGAAAACCTGGCTGATTTCCCCTCTCTCTCTAACCCCAGGGATCATTGGAAAGAGATCGGGAGCAGGGACCCTGGTTGATTTCACAACTCCATCTAACCCAGGGATCACTGGACAGTGATCAGGAGCAGGAACCCTGGCTGATTTCCCCTCTCTCTCTCTACCCCAGGGATCACTGGACAGTGATCAGGAGCAGGAACCCTGGCTGATTTCCCCTCTCTCTCTCTAACCCAGGGATCACTGGACAGTGATCAGGAGCAGGAACCCTGGCTGATTTCCCCTCTCTCTCTCTCTCTAACCCAGGGATCACTGGACAGTGATCAGGAGCAGGAACCCTGGCTGATTTCCCCTCTCTCTCTCTAACCCAGGGATCACTGCACAGTGATCAGGAGCAGGAACCCTGGCTGATTTCCCCTCTCTCTCTCTACCCCAGGGATCACTGGACAGTGATCAGGAGCAGGAACCCTGGCTGATTTCCCCTCTCTCTCTCTAACCCAGGGATCACTGGACAGTGATCAGGAGCAGGAACCCTGGCTGATTTCCCCTCTCTCTCTCTCTCTAACCCAGGGATCACTGGACAGTGATCAGGAGCAGGAACCCTGGCAGATTTCCCCTCTCTCTCTCTAACCCAGGGATCACTGGACAGTGATCAGGAGCAGGAACCCTGGCTGATTTCCCCTCTCTCTCTAACACAGTGATCACTGGACAGTGATCAGGAGCAAGAACTCTGGCTGATTTACCCTCTGACTCTAAACCCGGGATCACTGGACAGTGACCAGGAGCAGGAACCCTGGCTGATTTCCTCTCTCTCTCTCTAACCCAGGGGTCACTGGACAGTGATCAGGAGCAGGAACCCTGACTGATTTCCCCTCTCTCTCTCTAACTCAGGGATCACTGGACAGTGATCAGGATCAGGAACACTGGCTGATTTCCCCTCTCTCTCTCTAACTCAGGGATCACAGGACAGTGATCAGGAGCAGGAACACTGGCTGATTCCCCTATCTATTTCTCTCTCTCCCCCTCTCTCTCTCTCTAACCCAGACATCACTGGACAATGATCGGGAGCAGGAACCCTGGCTGATTTTCCCATTTCCATCTAACACCGGTACCACTGGTCAGTGATCAGGAGCAGGAACCCTGGCTGATTTCCCCTCTGTCTCAAACCCCAGGATCACTGGACAGTGATCAGGCAAAGGAATCCTGGCTGATTTCCCATCTCCATCTTACACAGGAACAACTGGACAGTGATCAGGAGCAGGAACCCTGGCTGATTTCCTGTCTCACTCTAACCCAGTGATCACTACACAGTGATCAGGAGCAGGAACCCTGGCTGATTACCCTTTCTCTCTCTTTCTCTCTCTCTGAACTAGACATCACTTGACAGTGATCAGGAGCAGGAACCCTGGCTGATTTCCCCTCTCTCTCTAACCCAGGTTCCACTGGATAGTGATCAGGAGCAGGAACCCTGGCTGATTTCCCCTCTCTCTCTAACCCAGGGATCACTGGACAGTGATCAGGAGCAGGAACCCTGGCTGATTTCCCCTCTCTCTCTAACCCAGGGATCACTGGACAGTGATCAGGAGCAGGAACCCTGGCTTATTTCCTCTCTCTCTCTCTAACCCATGGACCACTGGACAGTGATCAGGAGCAGGAACCCTGGCTTATTTCCTCTCTCTCTCTCTAACCCAGGGATCACTGGACAGTGATCAGGAGCAGGAACCCTGTGTGATTTCCTCTATCTCTCTAACCCAGGAACCACTGTACAGTGATCAGGAGCAGGAACCCTGCCTGATTCCCTCTCTCACTCTCTCTCACTCCCTCTCACTCTCTCTCACCCTCTCTCACCCTCTCTCACTCTCTCTCACTCTCTCTCACCCTCCCTCACCCTCTCTCACTCTCTCTCACCCTCTCTCACTCTCTCTCACCCTCTCTCACCCTCTCTCACTCTCTCTCACCCTCTCTCACCCTTTCTCACCCTCTCTCACCCTCTCTCACCCTCTCTCACCCTCTCTCACTCTCTCTCACCCTCTCTCACCCTCTCTCACCCTGTCTCACTCTCTCTCACTCTCTATGACCCAGACATCACTGTACAGTGATCGGGAGCAGGAACCCTGGCTGATTTCCAATCTCCATCTAACCCAGAGACCACTGGACAGTGATAAGGAGCAGGAACCCTGGCTGATTTCCACAGTCAATCTAACCCGGGGATTCACTGGACAGTGATAAGGAACAGGGGTCCTGGCTGATATCTCCTCTCTCTCTAAACCCAGGTGCCCACAGGACAGTGATCAGGGCCACGAGTCCTGTCGGATATCCCTTCTGTCTCTCTCTATCTCTCTCTAGCCCAGGGATCACATTACAGTGATCGGGAGCAGGAACCCTGGATAGATTTCCCTCTCTCTCTAACCCAGGGATCACTAGACAGTGATCAGGAGCAGGAATCCTGGCTGATTTCCCCTCTCTCTCTCTCTAACCCAGGGATCACTGGACCGTGATCGGGAGCAGGAACGGTAGCTGATTTCCTCTCCCTCTAACCCAGGTATCACTAGACAGTGATCAGGAGCAGGATCTCTGGCTGAATTCCCGCTCTCTTCTTATCCCAGGTATCACTGGACAGTGATCGGGAGCAGGAACCCTGGCTGATTTCCTCTCTCTCTCTATCCCAGTGATCACTGGACAGTGATCGGGAGCAGGAACCCTGGCTGATTTCCTCTCTCTCTCTAACCCAGTGACACTGGACAGTGATCAGGAACAGTTTTGATCTCCCTCTAGTGTCCCAACATTGCCAGGGCAGGTACAGGACATTGATAAGGAGTAAAGCTCCATCAACACTCTACACATCCAACGCATCAAACCCACCTTCCTATGATTTCCCCAACTCCCACTTTCTCCCCATCATCCTCAATCCCACCTGCTCCTCATATCCTTCATTCCCACCTTACGACACATCCCTCAATCCCAGCATCTCCCAGTATCCCTCAATCCCACCTTCTCCCCATATCCCTCAATCCCACCTTCTCCCCATATCACTCAATCCCACCTTCTCTCCATATCCCTCAATCCCACCTTCTCCCCGTATCCCTCAATCCCACCTTCTCCCCATATCCCTCAATCCCACCTTCGCCCCACGCCCCTCATTCCCACCTTCTCCCCACGCCCCTCAATCCCACCTTCTCCCAACGCCCCTCAATCCCACCTTCTCCCCATATCCCTCAATCCCACCTTCTCCCCATATCCCTCAATCCCACCTTCTCCCCGTATCACTTAATCGCACCATCTCTCCATATCCCTCAATCCCACATTCTCTCCATATCCCTCAATCCCACCTTCTCTCCAAATCCCTCAATCCCAGCATCTCCCCGTATCCCTCAATCCCACCTTCTCCCCATATCCCTCAATCCCAACTTCCCCCCCACACCCCTCAATCCCTCCTTCTCTCCATATCCCTCAATCCCACCTTCTCACCATTACGTGTGTTTTGGACACTATCATTTTTTGCTTCCATTTCTATTCACCTTCAGGTGAAGCACAGATTCTGTCTTTGAAACTGGATAAGGTTATTCCCTGGAAACTGGCTCCATTTTTCCGATATGAAGGATCTCTCAGCACTCCGCCCTGTACAGAGAATGTCGTTTGGACTGTTATCGAGCGCCCCATGTCTATGAGTATCTCACAGGTACAGTTCTGTTAGCAACCCTCCGCACGTCCGCGACAGAGACCAGGGAGAGATCGATGCATTGGGATAACTTCAGATCATGTCGAGAGAGGAACAGGAGGAGGCCATTCAGCCCCTCCAGCCTGATGTCTCTTCCATTCGGCCACGGCTCTTAACCCCAAGATTTCCAGCAGAGGGTCCGATGATCTTCTCCTGCCCCGAGAGACAGGTCAGGCATTTACCGACCTCACTGAGTGAGACTCAGTGCAGAGGAAAACTCTGGCTCATTCCAGGCAGTTTGTGGAGAGCTCACCTGAGATAACACAGCCTGATGTACACCATTGCATCGAGGTGGTCACAGACACCATGTTCCCAAAGACGTGGAATATCATCACCTTCCTACAGGATAACCACAGTCGAATGGATACAGCCTATGGGTAGCCTATGCTCATGTGTTAAGGGGTGATCGTGCTAACCACTCGCTCTATAAACAGGTCATTGCTTGAAATGCACACAACTCCTCCTCACCTCCTCAATTCCTCCTCAACTCCTCAACTCCTCCTCACTTCCTCAACTCCTCCTCACCTCCTCAACTCCTCCTCACCTCCTCAACTCCTCATCACCCTCTCAACTCCTCCTCACCTCCTCAACTCCTCCTCACCTCCTCAACTCCTCCTCACCTCCTCAACTCCTCATCACCCTCTCAACTGCTCCTCACCTCCTCAACTCCTCCTCACCTCCTCAACTCCTCCTCACCTCCTCAACTCCTCCTCATTGAACTGGACTAGCCATGTAAATACTGTGGCTACAAACGCAGTTCAGCAGTTGGGAATCCTGTGGTCAGTAACTCACCTCCTGTCTCCCCAAAGCCTGTCCACCATCTACAAGGCACAAGTCAGGAGTGTGATGGGATACACCCCACTTGCCTGGATGAGTGCAGCTCCCACAACACTCAAGAAGCTCGACACTGTCCAGGACAAAGCAGCCCCGCTTGATTGGCAACACATCCACAAACATTCACTCCCTCCACCAACCCAGCATCCAAGGGTTTCACTACCTCCACTCTCCAAGACCTCGTCTTGAGGGACCTCGCTTGAGGGGGCAGGCGGAGGCAGAGAGTGTGCGCTGGGCGCCGGCAGTCGGAGGGCTGCTGGAGATCAGGGCCATGCTGGGTCGAAACCAGATGATGAGCCTATGGAGTTGTCCGTTAGGCGGCAGATGCTGGATGTCCAGTGGGATGTCCGGGAGGATCTGGTGGAGATCCGTGTGGGTCTGAGTGCCAGGCTCTCTGCTGTGGAGGAGTCCATGTGGAGCATGATCACTGCGTTAACCCTCACGGCCGAGCGCCCTGACTCCACCATTGAGAGAGCGGCCACTGTCATGGAGAGGCAGCTCCAGCGACAGAATCAGGGGTTCCTGGGGATGCGCACGGACCTGCAAGACCTCAACACAGGCACTGACCTCAGGTGGTCAGTGCCCGTGTGGGAGATGGATGAGGCACCCAGTATCCCAGTGAGGTGCCCGTCCATCAATGGTGAGCCGGGAGGTCCAGAACGACCTCGCGTTGGGGCACAAGCTGTCTGACATCTCTGCGGGCTCCTCTGTGACCTTCAGAGCCACTGGCATTGGGTGTCCACCCACACAGTCAGAGCTGATCCCAGTCCCACTCATCTGTCCAAATGGAGGTCACTGTCTCCCTGGAGAGACGAAGCCTCCTTCGGCACTGCACCTCGGACATATTGAGGTAGCTGCATCGCCGCCTGTAAACTCTGGCAGCAGGATAGCAGTGCTCTCTGCGGACCCTTCCGACTTAGACTACCAGCTGGCCCTGCTCCCCTTGTGCCAGCGCCTCTCCTCCCCACAGGTACCCTCCCCTGGAAGCTGCATTGGGATACCCGGCCTCCTCTCCCTTCTTCCCCTCTCTCCCTCCTCAGGCGGGGTGCGTCCAGCGGAGACCACAATCCCCATTCCCAGGGTGATGGAAGGCTGCCTGGTACCTGGAAGGGCCCCACACGGTCTGAATCCTCCGGGGTCCTTGGAGACACCAATGAGGCCTGAAATGAAGCCTGGAAATGCTCAGAATGAAGCCCCGAATGGAGATGAAGCTACCAAGTACCAAAAACACACCAACAGCAAACGATCTCCTGAACTCCTCACGACTCGCGCTGGCAATGCTGCTGACCCTTTTTATCCCACCCGTGGAGGAGGGTATTGAAATTGTCGGCTGCCCACCTGCCCGTTTTGCCCATGCGACAAGGGCAAATTTGCACTCTGGAAACGCGGAATCGGATTTTAACGGCTTAAGTGACCTTTTAATTGATGGCGGGTGGGTTTTTTTCTGACTTTTCTCTCTTTCTAACTGGACTCCTGTTGCTAGGTAACAGCACAGTTTTTTTTCTACCTTGTGCTTGTGAGACCTTCCCTTCAAGTGTCGTAAAACCTCATTAGTAATGCAGGTATACAAACAGAGCTTAGAGATGCAATCTCCACTGAAAAATGAAACTGGGCCACTGGTTTCATCTTTTAACCCACAAATAGAGAAAAATATACATTAAACTATCTCTAGATCCTAACACCTTGAGCTAACTGACCCCTCCTGGACCATATAGAGTCCAGGATACACTCCCCGCTCGGATCAATTCCTGCCATGTCTGTGAGCTATGCTTCGTTCAACTTTGACCTTTCTCCTCGTCTGACCTCCTGGTTAAACCACTCAGTGAGAGACGTGCTCAGTTCCTGTCTCCACAAACTGTGCTGAAACCACAAGTGCAGGGCCATGACCAGGTCTCCACTTCACCTGTGTCTCTCCCCTATCTCATCTGCTCCATGAAACTGATTCTCTGTTTATATCTCGCTCTCTCATTCCCCCCAACACCAGCCATCCCAATCGCTCAACCGGGCAGTCTCTCTGTCTCATCCAGGACCTACAACCCTCCCTATCTCTACAACTAACTCCAGCCCCTACAACACCCACTATCTCTACAACCTCTTCCAGCCGCTACAACCCCCGCAATCTCTGAAGTCTCCTCCAGCCCCTACAACACCCCTTTTCTCTGAAGCCTCCTCCTGTCCCTACAACTCTCCCTATCTCTATAACCTCCTCCAGATCCTACAACCCTCCCTATCTCAGCAACCTCCTCCAGATCCTACAACCCTCCCTATCTCTGTAACCTACTCCAGATCCTACAACCCTCCCTATCTCTGTAACCTCCTCCAGCCCCTACAACCCACCCTATCTCTGTAACCTCCTCCAGCCCCTACAACCCTCCCTATCTCGGTAACCTCCTCCAGCCCCTACAAAGTCACTCTGTCTCAGTAACCCTCCTCCAGCACCTATAAACCCTCCCTGTCTCTGTAACATTCTCCAACCCCAACAACCCTCCCTATCTCTGTAACCTCCTCCAGCCCCTACAACCCTCCCTATCTCGGAAACCTCCTCCAGCCCCTACAAACCCTCCCTGTCTCTGTAAACCACCTCCAGCCCCTACAAACCCTCCCTGTCTCTGTAACCATCTCCGGCCCCTACAACCCTCCCTATCTCTGTAACCTCCTCCAGGCCCTACAACCCTCCCTAACTCTGTAACCTCCTCCAGCCCCCTACAACCCTCCCTATCTCTGTAACCTCCTCCAGCCCCTACAACCCTCCCTATCTCTGTAACCTCCTCCAGCCCCTACAACCCTTCCTATCTCTGTAACCTCCTCCAGCCCATACAACCCTCCCTATCTCTGTAACCTCCTCCAGCCCCTACAACCCTCCCTATCTCTGTAACCTCCTCCAGCCCCTCTTGTTTACACACGAATCGGGGTTCCAGGAAGTACAGTACACCGAAGGGTGGTGCACGTTTCTCATTGTGTGGGTTAAACAAACTATCACAAAATGTAGGTGCAGCTCAGAGCCAGGTACTGGTCACGTACAAGATCGGAAATGAGAAAATCAGAGTGAGGTCCATTTCCAGGACTGTGAAAGTTTAATGCATCAAATGTGGAGATTATCCAAGATGAGGTGGTTCATTTACGTTTACCTCCTGATAGGCTGTGAGTATTTACACACTGACTGCAAACCTCAAAAGAATCCGTCCCATAACTTTGAGGGAGTTATCTTTACAACATTTTGGTGTCTATCTCACTGGGTTTTACTGTCCCTCTCTCTCTCTCGTAAACGTGACTCTGAAACTGGTGGGTTTGGGACCTGCACAGTGACAAGTCCAGACAGACATTCCCAGGCATTTTCTGATGGGGGTTCATACGGACTCAAAACGTTAACCTGGCTCCACTCTCCACACACGCTGCCACATCTGCTGAGTTATTCCAGCATCTTCCGTCTTTATTTCACATTTCCATCATCAGCAGGATTACGCTGCCTGTACTGAGGGAATGCAGCACTGTCGGAGGGTCAGTACTGAGGGGGTGCAGCACTGTCGGAGGGACAGTACTGAGAGAGTGCTGCACTGTCGGAGGGACAGTATTGAGGGATGCCGCACTGTCAGACGGAAAGTACTGAGGGAGTGCAGCACAGTCGGAGAGTCAGTGCTGAGGGAGTGCAGCACTGTCAGAGGGACAGTACTGAGGGAGCGCCGCACTGTCGGAGGGTCAGTACTAAAGAAATGCTGCACTGTCAGTGGGTCAGTACTGAGGGAGTGCCGCACTGTCAGAGGGTCAGTACTAAAGAAATGCTGCACTGTCAGTGGGTCAGTACTGAGGGAGTGCCGCACTGTCGGAGGGTCAGTACTGAGGGAGTGCCGCACTTTCGGAGGGTCAGTACTGAGGGAGTGCTTCCTTGTAGAAGGGCCAGGAATCAGAGGACACTGCACTGCAATGCACTATCTCTGTAACCTTCCTCCAGACCCTACAACCCTCCCTATCTCTGTAACCTCCTCCAGTCCCTCTTGTTTACACACGAATCGGGGTTCCAGGAAGTACAGTGCACCGAAGGATTGTGCAGGTTTCTCAGTGTGTGGGTTAAACAAACTATCACAAAATGTAGGTGCAGCTCAGAGCCAGGTACTGGTCACGTCCAAGATCGGAAATGAGAAAATCAGAGTGAGGTCCATTTCCAGGACTGTGAAAGTTTATTGCATCAAATGTGGAGATTATACAAGATGAGGTGGTTCATTTACGTTTACCTCCTGATAGGCTGTGAGTATTTACACACTGACTGCAAACCTCAAAAGAATCCGTCCCTTAACTTTGAGGTGGTTATCTTTACAACATTTTGGTCTCTATCTCACTGGGTTTTACTGTCCCTCTCTCTCTCTCGTAAACGTGACTCTGAAACTGGTGGGTTTGGGACCTGCACAGTGACAAGTCCAGACTGACATCCCCAGGCATTATCTGATGGGGGTTCATACGGACTCGAAATGTTAACCTGGCTCCAGTCTCCACACACGCTGCCAGATCTGCTGAGTTATTCCAGCATCTTCCGTCTTTATTTCACATTTCCATCATCAGCTGGATTATGCTGCCTGTACTGAGGGAGTGCAGCACTGTCGGAGGGACAGTACTGAGGGAGTGCCGCACTGTCGGACGGTTAGTACTGAGGGAGTGCAGCACTGTCGGAGGGTCAGTACTGAGGGAGTGCCGCACTGTCGGAGGGTCAGTACTGAGGGAGTGCCGCACTGTCGGAGGGCCAGTACTGAGGGAGTGCTGCACTGTCGGATTGACAGTATTGAGGAAGAGCAGCACTTTCGCTGGGTCAGTACTGAGGGAGCGTCGCACTGTCGGAGGGTCAGTACTGAGGGAGTGCTGCACTGTCAGTGGGTCAGTACTGAGGGAGTGCTGCACTGTCAGTGGGTCAGTACTGAGGGAGTGCTGCACTGGCGGAGGGTCAGTACTGAGGGAGTGCTGCACTGTCAGTGGGTCAGTACTGAGGGAGTGCCGCACTGTCGGAGGGTCAGTACTGAGGGAGCGCCGCACTGTCGGAGGGTCAGTACTGAGGGAGTGCTGCACTGTCAGTGGGTCAGTACTGAGGGAGTGCTGCACTGTCAGTGGGTCAGTACTGAGGGAGTGCTGCACTGGCGGAGGGTCAGTACTGAGGGAGTGCTGCACTGACAGTGGGTCAGTACTGAGGGAGTGCCGCACTGTCGGAGGGTCAGTACTGAGGGAGCGCTCCACTGTCAGAGGGTCAGCACTGAGGGAGTGCTGCACTGTCGGAGGGTCAGTACTGAGGCAGCACCGCACTGTCGGAGGTTCAGTACTGAGGGAGTGCCGCACTGTCGGAAAGTCAGTACTGAGGGACTGCTTCCTTGTAGAAGGGCCAGGAATCAGTGGACATTGCACTGCAATGCACTATCTCTGTAACCTTCCATCAGACTCTACAGCCCTCCATATCTCTGTAACCTCCTCCAGCCCCTACAACACTCCCTATCTCTGTAACCTCCTCCAGCCCCTCTTGTTTACACACGAATCGGGGTTCCAGGAAGTACAGTGCACCGAAGGATTTTGCACGTTTCTCAGTGTGTGGGTTAAACAAACTATCACAAAATGTAGGTGCAGCTCAGAGCCAGGTACTGGTCACGTACAAGATCGGAAATGAGAAAATCAGAGTGAGGTCCATTTCCAGGAATGTGAAAGTTTATTGCATCAAATGTGGAGATTATCCAAGATGAGGTGGTTCATTTATGTTTACCTCCTGATAGGCTGTGAGTATTTACACACTGACTGCAAACCTCAAAAGAATCCGTCCCTTAACTTTGAGGTGGTTATCTTTACAACATTTTGGAGTCTATCTCACTGGGTTTTACTGTCCCTCTCTCTCTCTCGTAAACGTGACTCTGAAACTGGTGGGTTTGGGACCTGCACAGTGACAAGTCCAGACAGACATCCCCAGGCATTTTCTGATGGGGGTTCATACGCACTCGAAACGTTAACCTGGCTCCACTCTCCACACACGCTGCCAGATCTGCTGAGTTATTCCAGCATCTTCCGTCTTTATTTCACATTTCCATCATCAGCAGGATTATGCTGCCTGTACTGAGGGAGTGCAGCACTGTCGGAGGGTCAGTACTGAGGGAGTGCCGCACTGTCGGAGGGTCAGTACTGAGGGAGCGCAGCACTGTCGGAGGGTCAGTGCTGAGGGAGTGCAACACTGTCGGAGGGTCAGTACTGAGGGAGGGCCGCACTGTCGGAGGGTCAGTACTGAGGGAGTGCAGCACTGTCGGAGGGACAGTACTGAGGGGGTGCAGCACTATCGGATTGACAGTATTGAGGAAGTGCAGCACTGTCGGAGGGCCAGTACTGAGGGAGTGCTGCACTGTCAGTGGGTCAGTACTGAGGGAGTGCTGCACTGTCAGAGGGTCAGTACTGAGGGAATGCAGCTCTGTCGGAGGGTCAGTACTGAGGGAGTGCTGCACTGTCAGTGGGTCAGTACTGAGGGAATGCAGCTCTGTCAGTGGGTCAGTACTGAGGGAGTGCCGCACTGTCGGAGGGTCGGTACTGAGGGAGTGCCGCACTGTCGGAGGGTCAGTACTGAGGCGTTGGTTCATTGTGTTGTTGGGGAAGAGACTGTATCACTGGGACATGTCTCTCTCTCTCTCTCTGATTCACAGCACAGGGACTGGTCACTTCCCTGGTCAGCGATGGGGAAAGCTGTGGGATCCACACGGGTGGCAATGGGCTGGATATGGAAGAGAACTCGGCCGCGTATTGGTTCACACGGAGTGAAGATTGGGACAACTTGGCGATCGAGTGATTGAATGAAGAACTGAAGAGAAACAAGACATTCATGAATGTTTGGGATTTGGCAAGAAAGTTATGGAATGGGCGCACCATTCCCCACGGTCTCCTTAAGGAGAACATGATCGTGGTCACTATGTACACCCATAATGGATCATTGTACAAGGCATTTAACGATGAGGTTCAGGAATATGGAAATATCAACATATACAACTCCAAATTTAAACTGAAGGGTTTCCACTCTCTCCTAACCATCGCTCTCCATGTATTGAGAGATCATTCCAAACAGTTACACGCTTATCGCGGGTTGAACATTCCCAAGTCTGGGAGACGGGGCCAGGAGCTGAGGTTTGGGAGATTCGCCTCCACCTCCCTCAACAGAAGAGTGGCCGAGGGATTTGGAAACAGGACTTTCTTTGTGCTAAACACGGCTTACGGTGTTAATATCCGCAATTACTCGTTCTTTAAGAGGGAAGATGAGATCTTAATCCCTCCCTACGAGAAGTTTGAGATTGTAAAGGCCGAGGGCTCAGGGGGAAACTGCAACTTCACCCTCCGCTCGGGAGGCTACGAGGGAGTTGAGGTGGGGCTGGAGAGGGATGGTAGTGACTGTCTGAGAGTTTACCGGGAGACCCTACCCTGGTGGGCCGGGTTTCTGATCGCCTTGGGGATCTTGGTCACTCTGTGGGGGTTAGGTGCATTTCTCTACAAGGGCTTCTCCCAGGAATATATTCCAATTTCCCAACATCTCCCCAACCCTCAACCCCCATCCAATACCCCGCAAACACCCTCAACCCCTCCCCAACTCCCCAAACCTTAACCCCCATCCCTCCCCTCACACACCCTCAACCCCTCCCCAACTCCCCAACCCTCAACCCCATCCCTCCCCTCACACACCCTCAACCCCTCCCCACCTCCCCAACCCTCAACCCCCCTCCCTCCCCTCACATACCCTCAACCCCTCCCCAACCTCGCACACCATCAACCCTCACGCGCCTAATGATCTAAACTCTGCCCTCATAATCCCTAACCATGTTCCCTGCATGGCAAACGATCAGGTCTGAGGGGCTGAATGGCCTCCTCCTCTTCCTATCTGTGCAAACTGTATATTAAGGTCATGTTTGATAGATTGACAGTGTTTTAAATGTTGAATTAACAATGTTGACCTCAAATTAAAATAATTTGTGCTCTATCCTTTTCACAAGCAATATGTCAATAAAAACTAACGAGCAACTATCCAAATATCTCTGATCATTGTAACTTATTGGAATCTTGCTGTGCACACTCTATACGTTGAACTGGTGAAGTGGGCAGGCAGATGGCAATTGCAGTTTAACGTAGAGAGTGAAGTGGTTCATTTTGGGAGGAAGAATTTGGAGAGACAATATCAAATAAAGGGTACAATTCTAAAGGGGGTCAGGTTGAGTGAGCGGGTAATAAAGCAGACAGTATCCTGGGCTTTATTAATAGGGGTATAGATTACAAGAGCAGGGAGGTTATGTTAAACGTGTATAAAACACTGGCTCAGCCTCAGCAAGAGAATTGTGTCCAGTTCCAGGCATCACATTTCAGGGAGGATGAAAAAGGCTTCAGGGAGAGGGCAGAAAAGATTCAGAGAATGGTTCCAGGGATGAGGAAATTCAGGAATGGGAGATCAAAGGACAGTGATCAGGAGCAGGAACCCTGCTGATTTCCTCTCTCTCTCTCTAACCCAGGGATCACTGGACGGTGATCAGGAGCAGGAACCCTGGCTGATTTACCCTCTGACTCTAAACCCGGGATCACTGGACAGTGATCAGGAGCAGGAAACCTGGCTGATTTCCCCTCTCTCTCTCTAACTCAGGGATCACTGGACAGTGATCAGGAGCAGGAACACTGGCTGATTTCCCTTCTCCCTCTCTAACTCAGGGATCACAGGACAGCGATCAGGAGCAGAAACACTGGCTGATTCCCCTATCTATTTCTCTCTCTCCCTCTCTCTCTCTAACCCAGGGATCACTGGACAATGATCGGGAGCAGGAACCCTGACTGATTTTCCCATTTCCATCTAACACCGGTACCACTGGTCAGTGATCAGGAGCAGGAACCCTGGCTGATTTCCCCTCTGTCTCAAACCCCAGGATCACTGGACAGTGATCAGGCAAAGGAATCCTGGCTGATTTCCCATCTCCATCTTACACAGGAACAACTGGACAGTGATCAGGAGCAGGAACCCTGGCTGATTTCCTCTCTCTCTCTCTAACCCAGGGATCACTGGACAGTGATCAGGAGCAGGAACCCTGGCTGATTTCCCCTCTTTCTCTCTAACCCAGGGATCACTGGACAGTGATCAGGAGCGGGAACCCTGGCTGATTTCCGCTCTCTCTCTCTAACCCAGGGATCACTGGACAGTGATCAGGAGCAGGAACCCTGGCTGATTTACCCTCTGACTCTAAACCTGGGATCACTGGACAATGATCAGGAGCAGTAACCCTGGCTGATTTACCCTCTGACTCTAAACCTGTGATCACTGGACAATGATCGGGAGCAGGATCCCTGGCTGATTTTCCCATTTCCATCTAACACCGGTACCACTGGTCAGTGATCAGGAGCAGGAACCCTGGCTGATTTTCCCATTTCCATCTAACACCGGTACCACTGGTCAGTGATCAGGAGCAGGAACCCTGGCTGATTTCCCCTCTGTCTCAAACCCCAGGATCACTGGACAGTAATCAGGCAAAGGAATCCTGGCTAATTTCCCATCTCCATCTTACACAGGAACAACTGGACAGTGATCAGGAGCAGGAACCCTGGCTGATATCCTCTCTTTCACTCTCTCTCACTCACTCTCTCTCACTCATTCTCTCTCACTCACTCTCTCTCACTCACTCTCTCTCACTCTCTCTCTCTCACTCTGATTCCAACATCATTGGACAGTGATCGGCAGCAAGATCCCTGGCTGATTTCCCAACTCCATCTAACACAGGAACCAATGGACAGTGATCAGGAGCAGGAACCCTGGCTGATTTCACCTCTCTCTCTCTAATCCAGGGATCACTGGACAGTGATCAGGAGAAGGAACCCGGGCTGATTTCCCCTCTCTCTCTAACCCTGTGACCACTGGACAGTGATCAGGAGCAGGAACCCTCGCTGATTTCCTCTCTCTCACTCTCTCTCACTCACTCTCTCTCTCATTTTCTCTCTTACACTCACTCACTCACTCACTCTCACTCACTCTCTCTCACTCATTCTCTCTCACTCACTCTCTCTCACTGATTCTCTCTCACTCACTCTCTCTCACTCACTCTCTCTCACTCACTCTCTCACTCTCACTCTGATTCCAACATCATTGGGCAGTGATCGGCAGCAAGATCCCTGGCTGATTTCCCAACTCCATCTAACACAGGAAACAATGGACAGTGATCAGGAGCAGGAACCCTGGCTGATTTCACCTCTCTCTAACCTGGAATCACTGGACAGTGATCAGGAGCAGGAACCCTGGCTGATTTCCACCTTCTCTCTAACCCAGGATCACTGGACAGTGATCAGGAGCAGGAACCCTGGCTGATTTCCCCTCTCTCTCTCTAACCCAGGGATCACTGGACAGTGATCAGGAGCAGGAACCCTGGATGATTTCCCCTCTTTCTCTCTAACCCAGGGATCACTGGACAGTGATCAGGAGCAGGAACCATGGCTGATTTCCACCTGCTCTCTAACCCGGGATCACTGGACAGTGATCAGGAGCAGGAACCCTGGCTGATTTCCCCTCTTTCTCTCTAACCCGGGGATCACTGGACAGTGATCAGGAGCAGGAACCATGGCTGATTTCCACCTTCTCTCTAACCCAGGGATCACTGGACAGTGATCAGGAGCAGGAACCCTGGCTGATTTCACCTCTCTCTCTCTCTCTAACCCAGGGATCACTGGACAGTGATAAGGAGCGGGGGCCCTGGTTGATTTCTCCTCTTAACTTTAACCCAGGTATCACTGGACAGTGATCAGAACAGGAACACTGGCTGATTTCCCTTTCTGTCTCTTTCTCTCTCTCTGACCCAGATATTAGAGGACAGTGCTCGGGATGATTTCCGCTCTGTCTCTAGCCCTGGGATCACTGGACAGTGATCAGGAGCAGGAACCCGGGCTGATTTCCCCTCTCTCTCTAACCCAGGGATTACTGGTCATTGATCAGGAAAAGGAAGCCTGGCTGATTTCCCGTCTCTCTCTAACCCATTACACAGTGTTCAAGAGCAGGAACCCTGGCTGATTTCCCCTCTCTCTCTAACCCAGGGATCACTGGACAGTGATCAGGAGCAGGAGCCCTGGCTGATTTCCCCTCTCTTTCTAACCCAGGGACCACTGGACAGTGATCAGGAGCAGGAACCCTGGCTGATTTCCTCTCTCTCACTCTCTCTCACTCACTCTCTCTCTCATTTTCTCTCTTACACTCACTCACTCACTCTCTCTCACTCACTCTCTCTCACTCATTCTCTCTCACTCACTCTCTCTCACTCACTCTCTCTCACTCACTCTCTCCCTCTCACTCTCATTCCAACATCATTGGACAGTGATCGGCAGCAAGATCCCTGGCTGATTTCCCAACTCCATCTAACACAGGAACCAATGGACAGTGATCAGGAGCAGGAACCCTGGCTGATTTCCACCCTCTCTCTAACCCGGGATCACTGGACAGTGATCAGGAGCAGGAACCCTGGCTGATTTCCACCCTCTCTCTAACCCGGGATCACTGGACAGTGATCAGGAGCAGGAACCCTGGCTGATTTCCCCTCTCTCTCTCTAACCCGGGATCACTGGACAGTGATCAGGAGCAGGAACCCTGGCTGATTTCACCTCTCTCTCGCTCTCTAACCCAGGGATCACTGGACAGTGATAAGGAGCGGGGGCCCTGGTTGATTTCTCTTCTCTAACTTTAACCCAGGTATCACTGGACAGTGATCAGAACAGGAACACTGGCTGATTTCCCTTTCTGTCTCTTTCTGTCTCTCTGATGCAGACATTAGAGGACAGTGATCAAGATGATTTCCCCTCTCTCTCTAACCCAGGGATCACTGGTCATTGATCAGGAAAAGGAAGCCTGGCTGATTTCCCGTCTCTCTCTAACCCATTACACAGTGTTCAAGAGCAGGAACGCTGGCTGATTTCCTCTCTCTGTCTCTGTCTCTGTCTCTGTCTCTGTCTCTGTCTCTGTCACTCTGTGCCAGACATCACTGGTCACTGATCAGGAGCAGGAACCCTGGCTGATTTCACATCTCCATCTAACCCAGGGATCACTGGACAGTGATCAGGAGCAGGAACCCTGGCTGATTTCCCCTCTCTCTCTCTAACCCAGGGATCACTGGACAGTGATCAGGAGCAGGAACCCTGGCTGATTTCCCCTCTCTCTCTCTAACACAGGGATCACTGGACAGTGATCAGGAGCAGGAACCCTGGCTGAATTCTCCTCCCTCTGTCTCTAACCCAGGGATCACTGGACAGTGATCAGGAGCAGGAACCCTGGCTGATTTCCCCTCTCTCTCTCTAACCCAGGGATCACTGGACAGTGATCAGGAGCAGGAACCCTGGCTGATTTCTCCTCCCTCTGTCTCTAACCCAGGGATCACTGGACAGTGATCAGGAGCAGGAACCCTGGCTAATTTCCCCTCTCTCTCGCTCTCTAACCCAGGGATCACTGGACAGTGATCAGGAGCAGGAACCCTGGCTGATTTCACCTCTCTCTCGCTCTCTAACCCAGGGATCACTGGACAGTGATAAGGAGTGGGGGCCCTGGTTGATTTCTCTTCTCTAACTTTAACCCAGGTATCACTGGACAGTGATCAGAACAGGAACACTGGCTGATTTCCCTTTCTGTCTCTTTCTGTCTCTCTGACGCAGACATTAGAGGACAGTGATCAAGATGATTTCACCTCTCTCTCTAACCCAGGGATCACTGGTCATTGATCAGGAAAAGGAAGCCTGGCTGATTTCCCGTCTCTCTCTAACCCATTACACAGTGTTCAAGAGCAGGAACCCTGGATGATTTCCTGTCTCTGTCTCTGACTCTGTCTCTGTCTCTGTCTCTGTCACTCTGTGCCAGACATCACTGGTCACTGATCAGGAGCAGGAACCCTGGCTGCTTTCCCATCTCCATCTAACACAGGTACCACTGGACAGTGATCAGGAACAGGAACCCTGGCTGATTTCCCCTCTGTATCTAACCCGGGATCACTGCACAGTGATCAGGGGCAGAAAACCTGGCTGATTTCCCCTCTCTCTCTAACCCAGGGATCATTGGAAAGAGATCAGGAGCAAGAACGCTGGCTGATTTCCCCTCTCTCTCTCTAACCCAGACATCACTGGACAGTCATCGGGAGCAGGAACCCTGGTTGATTTCACATCTCCATCTAACCCAGGGATCACTGGACAGTGATCAGGAGCAGGAACCCTGGCTGATTTCACATCTCCATCTAACCCAGGGATCACTGGACAGTGATCAGGAGCAGGAACCCTGGCTGATTTCCCCTCTCTCTCTAACCCAGGGATCACTGGACAGTGATCAGGAGCAGGAACCCTGGCTGATTCCCCCTCTCTCTCTAACCCAGGGACCACTGGACAGTGATCAGGAGCAGGAACCTGTGTGATTTCCTCTCTCTCTCTAACCCAGGGACCACTGGACAGTGATCATAAGCAGGAACCCTGCCTGATTCCCTCTCTCACTCTCTCTCACTCTCTCTCAATCTCTCTCACCCTCTCTCACCCTCTCTCACCCTCTCTCACTCTCTCTCACTCTCTTTCACCCTCTCTCACCCTCTCTCAACCATTCTCACCCTCTCTCAACCTCTCTCACCCTCTCTCACCCTCTCTCACCCTCTCTCACCCTCTCTCACCCTGTCTCACTCTCTCTCACTCTCTATGACCCAGACATCACTGTACAGTGATCGGGAGCAGGAACCCTGGCTGATTTCCAATCTCCATCTAACCCAGAGACCACTGGACAGTGATAAGGAGCAGGAACCCTGGCTGATTTCCACAGTCAATCTAACCCGGGGATTCACTGGACAGTGATAAGGAACAGGGGTCCTGGCTGATATCTCCTCTCTCTCTAAACCCAGGTGCCCACAGGACAGTGATCAGGGCCACAAGTCCTGTCGGATATCCCTTCTGTCTCTCTCTATCTCTCTCTAGCCCAGGGATCACATTACAGTGATCGGGAGCAGGAACCCTGGATAGATTTCCCTCTCTCTCTAACCCAGGGATCACTGGACAGTAATCAGGAGAAGGAACCCTGGCTGATTTCCCCTCTCTCTCTCTAACCCAGACATCACTGGACAGTGATCAGGAGCAGGAACCCTGGCTGATTTCCCCTCTCTCTCTAACCCAGGATTCACTGGACAGTGATCAGGACCACGAACCCTGGCTGATTTCCTCTCTCTCTCACTAACCCAGACATCACTGGAGAGTGATCAGGAGCAGGAACGGTAACTGATTTCCTCTCCCTCTAACCCAGGTATCACTAGACAGTGATCAGGAGCAGGATCTCTGGCTGAATTCCCGCTCTCTTCTTATCACAGGTATCACTGGATAGTGATCAATAGCAGGAACCCTGGCTGATTTCTCCTCTCTATCTCTAACCCAGGGATCACTGGACAGTGATCAGGAGCAGGAACCCTGGCAGATTTCCCATCTCTCTCTCTCTAACCCAGGGATCACTGGACAGTGATCAGGAGCAGGAACCCTGGCTGATTTCCCCTCTCTCTCTAACCCAGGGATCACTGGACAGTGATCAGGAGTTGGAAACCTGGCTGATTTCCTCTCTCTTTCTAACCCAGGGATCACTGGACAGTGATCAGGAGCAGGAACCCTGGCTGATTTCCCCTCTCTCTCTAACCCAGGGATCACTGGTCAGTGATCAGGAGCAGGAACATTGGCTGATATCCCCTCTCTCTTTCTAACCCAGGGATCACTGGACAGTGATCGGGAGCAGGAACCCTGCCTGATTTCCCCTCTCTCTCTAACCCAGGGATCACTGGTCAGTGATCAGGAGCAGGAACATTGGCTGATATCCCCTCTCTCTTTCTAACCCAGGGATCACTGGACAGTGATCGGGAGCAGGAACCCTGGCTGATTTCCTCTCTCTCTCTAACCCAGGGATCACTGGACAGTGATCAGGAACAGTTTTGATCTCGCTCTAGTGTCCCAACATTGCCAGGGCAGGTACCGGACATTGATAAGGAGTAAAGCTCCATCAACATTCTGCACATCCAACGCATCAAACCCACCTTCCTCTGATTTCCCCAACTCCCACTTTCTCCCCATCATCCTCAATCCCACCTGCTCCTCATATCCTTCATTCCCACTTTACGAAACATCCCTCAATCCCAGCATCTCCCCGTATCCCTCAATCCCACCTTCTCCCCGTATCCCTCCATCCCACCTTCTCCCCATATCCCTCAATCCCACCTTCTCCCCATATCCCTCAATCCCACCTTCTCCCCATATCCCTCAATCCCACCTTCTCCCCACGCCCCCCAATCCCACCTTCTCCCCATATCCCTCAATCCCACCTTCTCCCCACGCCCCCCAATCCCACCTTCTCTCCATATCTCTCAATCCCACCTTCTCTCCATATCCCTCAATCCCACCTTCTCCCCATATCCCACAATCCCACCTTCTCTCCATAACCCTCAATCCCACCTTCTCTCCATATCCCTCAATTCCACCTTCTCTCCATATCCCTCAATCCCACCTTCTCCCCGTATCCCTCAATCCTACCTTCTCCCCATATCCCTCAATCCCACCTTCTCCCCATATCCCTCAATGCCACCTTCTCCCCACGCCCCTCAATCCCACCTTCTCCCCATATCCCTCAATCCCACCTTCTCCCCATGTCCCTCAATCCCACCTTCGCCCCACGCCCCTCATTCCCACCTTCTCCCCATGCCCCTCAATCCCACCTTCTCCCCACACCCCTCAATCCCACCTTCTCCCCATATCACTCAATCCCACCTTCTCCCCATATCCATCAATCCCACCTTCTCCCCATATCCCTCAATCCCACCTTCTCCCCACGCCCCTCAATCCCACCTTCTCCCCACGCCCCTCAATCCCACCTTCTCTCCATATCCCTCAATCCCAGCATCTCCCCGTATCCCAAAATCCAACCTTCTCCCCATATCTCTCAATCCCACCTTCTCCCCACTCTCTTCAATCGCACCTTCTCCCCATATCCCTCAATCCCTCCTTCTCTCCATATCCCTCAATCCCACCTTCTCACCATTATGTGTGTTTTGGACACTAACATTTTTTGCATCCATTTCTGTTCACCTCCAGGTGAAGCACAGATTCTGTCTTTGAAACTGGATAAGGTTATTCCCTGCAAACTGGCTCCATTTTTCCGATATGAAGGATCTCTCAGCACTCCGCCCTGTACAGAGAATGTCCTTTGGACTGTTATGGAGTGCCCCATGTCTATGAGTATCTCACAGGTACAGTTCTGTTAGCAACCCTCCGCACGTCCGCGACAGAGACCGGGGAGAGATCGATGCATTGGGGTAACTTCAGATCATGTCGAGAGAGGAACAGGAGGAGGCCATTCAGCCCCTCGAGCCTGATATCTCTTCCAATCGGCCATGGCTCTGAACCCCCAGATTTTCAGCAGAGGCTCCGATGATCTTCTCCTGCCCCGAGAAACAGGTCAGGCATTTACCGACCTCACTGAGTGAGACTCAGTGCAGAGGAAGACTCTGGCTCATTCCAGGCAGTTTGTGGAGAGCTCACCTGAGATAACACAGCCTGATGTACACCATTGCATCGAGGTGGTCACAGACACCATGTTCCCAAAGATGTGGAATATCATCACCTTCCTACAGGATAACCACAGTCGAATGGATACAGCCTATGGGTAGCCTATGCTCATGTGTTAAGGGGTGATCGTGCTAACCACTCGATCTATAACCAGGTCATTTCTTGAAATGCACTCAACTCCTCCTCACCTCCTCAACTCCTCCTCACCTCCTCAACTCCTCCTCACTGAACTGGACTAGCCATGTAAATACTGTGGCTACAAACGCAGTTCAGCGGTTGGGAATCCTGTGGTCAGTAACTCACTTCCTGTCTCCCCAAAGCCTGTCCACCGTCTACAAGGCACAAGTCAGGATTGTGATGGGATACTCCCCACTTGCCTGGATGAGTGCAGCTCCCACAACACTCAAGAAGCTCGACACCGTCCAGGACAAAGCAGCCCCGCTTGATGGGCACCCCATCCACAAACATTCACTCCCTCCACCAACCCAGCATCCGAGGGTTTCCAACCTCCAATCTCCAAGACCTCGTCTTGAGGGCACTCGCTTGAGGGGGCAGGCGGAGGCAGAGAGTGTTCGCTGGGCGCCGGCAGTCGGAGGGCTGCTGGAGACCATGACCATGCTGGGTCGAAACCAGATGATGAGCCTCTGGGGTTGTCCGTCAGGCGGTAGATGCTGGATGTCCAGTGGGATGTCCGGGAGGATCTGGTGGAGATCCGTGTGGGTCTGAGTGCCAGGCTCTCTGCTGTGGAGGAGTCCATGTGAAGCATGATCACTGCGTTAACCCTCACGGCCGAGCACCCTGACTCCTCCATTGAGAGAGCGGCCACTCACATGGAGAGGCAGCTCCAGCGACAGAATCAGGGGTTCCTGGGGTTGCGCTCGGACCTGCAAGCCCTCAACACAGGCACTGACCTCAGGTGGTCAGTGCCCGTGTGGGAGATGGATGAGGCACCCAGTATCCCAGTGAGGTGCCCGTCCATCAATGGTGAGCCGGGAGGTCCAGAACGACCTCGCGTTGGCGCACAAGCTGTCTGACATCTCTGCGGGCTCCTCTGTGATCTTCAGAGCCACTGGCATTGGGTGTCCACCCACACAGTCAGAGCTGATCCCAGTCCCACTCATCTGTCCAAATGGAGGTCACTGTCTCCCTGGAGAGACGAAGCCTCCTTCGGCACTGCACCTCGGACATATTGAGGTAGCTGCATCGCTGCCTGGAAACTCTGGCAGCAGGATAGCAGCGCTCTCTGCGGACCCTTCCGCCTTAGACTACCAGCTGGCCCTGCTCCCCTTGTGCCAGCGCCTCTCCTCCCCACAGGTACCCTCCCCTGGAAGCTGCATTGGGATACCCGGCCTCCTCTCCCTTCTGCCCCTCTCTCCCTCCTCAGGGGGTGTGCGCCCAGCGGAGACCACAATCCCCATTCCCAGGGTGATGGAAGGTTGCCTGGTACCTGGAAGGTTCCCACACGGTCTGAATCCTCCGGGGTCCTTGGAGACACCAATGAGGCCTGAAATGAAGCCTGGAAATGCTCAGAATGAAGCCCCGAATGGAGATGAAGCTACCAAGTACCAAAAACACACCAACAGCAAACGATCTCCTGAACTCCTCACGACTCGCGCTGGCAATGCTGCTGACCCTTTTCATCCCACCCGTGGAGGATGGTATTGAAATTGTCGGCTGCCCACCTGCCCGTTTTGCCCATGCGACAAGGGCAAATTCGCACTCTGGCAACGCGGAATCGGATTTTAACGGCTTAAGTGACCTTTTAATTGATGGCGGGCGGGTTTTTTTCTTACTTTTCTCTCTTTCTAACTGGACTCCTGTTGCTAGGTAACAGCACAGTTTTTTTTCCTACCTTGTGCTTGTGAGACCTTCCCTTCAAGTGTCGTAAAACCTCATTAGTAATGCAGGTACACAAACAGAGCTTAGAGATGCAATCTCCACTGAAAAATGAAACTGGACCACAGGTTTCATCTTTTAACCCACAAATAGGGAAAAATATACATTAAACTATCTCTAGATCCTAACACCTTGAGCTAACTGACCCCTCCTGGACCAAATAGAGTCCAGGATACACTCCCCGCTCGGATCAATTCCTGCCATGTCTGTGAGCAGTGCTTCGTTCAACTTTGACCTTTCTCCTCGTCTGACCTCCTGTTTAAACCACTCAGTGAGAGACGTGCTCAGTTCCTGTCTCCACAAACTGTGCTGAAACCAAAAGTGCTGGGCCATGACCAGGACTCCACTTCACCTGTGTCTCTCCCCTATCTCATCTGCTCCATGAAACTGATTCTCTGTTTATTTCTCGCTCTCTCATTCCCCCCACCACCAGCAATCCTAATCGCTCACCCGGGCAGTCTCTCTGTCACATCCAGGACCTGCCAACATCCCAATCTCTACAACCACCTCCAGCCCCTACAACACCCCCTATCTCTACAACCTCTTCTAGCCGCTACAACCCTCCCAATCACTGTAACCTCCTCCTGTCCCTACAACACTCCCTATCTCTCTAGCCTCCTTCAGCCCCTACAACCCTCCCTACCTTTATAGCCTCCTTCAGCCCCTACAACCCACCGTATCTCTGAAACCTCCTCAAGACCCTACAACACTCCCTATCTCTGTAACCTTCTCCAGCCCCTACAACCTTCCCTATCTCTGTAACCTCCTCCAGCACCTACAACCCTCCCTATCTCTGTAACCTCCTCCAGCCCCTACAATCCTCCCTGTCTCTGAAACCTCCTACAACCTTCCCTGTCTCTATAACCTACTCCAGATCCTACAACCCTCCCTATCTCGGTAACCTCATCCAAATCATACAACCCTCCCTATCTCTGTAACCTCCTCCAGATCCTACAACCCTCCCTACCTCTGTAACCTCCTCCAGACCCTACAACACTCCCTATCTCTGTAACCTCCTCCAGCCCTTATAACCCTCCCTATCTATGTAACCTCCTCCAGCACAGTACAACAATCCCCATATCTGTAACCTCCTCCAGCCCCTACAACCCTCCCTATCACTGTAACCTACTCCAGCCCCTCTTGTTTACACACGAATCGGGGTTCCAGGAAGTACAGTGCACCGAAGGGTGGTGCACGTTTCTCATTGTGTGGGTTAAACAAACTATCACAAAATGTAGGTGCAGCTCAGAGCCAGGTACTGATCACGTACACGATCAGAAATGAGAAAATCAGAGTGAAGTCCATTTCCAGGACTGTGAATCCTTCTACGACTAAGTTTAATGCATCAAATGTGGAGATTATACAAGATGAGGTGGTTCATTTACGTTTACCTCCTGATAGGCTGTGAGTATTTACACACTGACTGCAAACCTCAAAAGAATCCGTCCCTTAACTTTGAGGTGGTTATCTTTACAACATTTTGGTCTCTATCTCACTGGGTTTTACTGTCCCTCTCTCTCTCTCGTAAACGTGACTCTGAAACTGGTGGGTTTGGGACCTGCACAGTGACAAGTCCAGACAGACATCCCCAGGCATTTTCTGATGGGGGTTCATACGGACTCGAAACGTTAACCTGGCTCCACTCTCCACACACGCTGCCAGATCTGCTGAGTTATTCCAGCATCTTCCGTCTTTATTTCACATTTCCATCATCAGCAGGATTATGCTGCGTGTATTGAGGGAGTGTAACACTGTCGGAGGGTCAGTACTGAGGGAGTGCGGCACTGTCGGTGGGTCAGTACTGAGGGAGCGCCGCACTGTCGGAGGGTCAGTACTGAGGGAGTGCCGCACTGTCGGAGGGTCAGTACTGAGGGAGCGCCGCACTGTCAGAGGGTCAGTACTGAGGGAGTGCCGCACTGTCGAAGGGTCAGTACTGAGGGAACGCCGCATTGTCGGAGGTTCAGTACTGAGGGAGTGCTGCACTGTCGGAGGGTCGGTACTGAAGAAGTGCTGCACTGTCGGAGGGTCGGTACTGAGGGAGTGCTGCGCTGTCGGAGGGTCAGTACTGAGGGAGTGCTGCACTGTCAGAGGGACAGTACTGAGGGAGTGCTGCACTGTCGGAGGGTCGGTACTGAAGAAGTGCTGCACTGTCGGAGGGTCGGTACTGAAGAAGTGCTGCACTGTCGGAGGGTCGGTACTGAGGGAGTGCTGCGCTGTCGGAGGGTCAGTACTGAGGGAGTGCTGCACTGTCAGAGGGACAGTACTGAGGGAGTGCTGCACTGTCGGAGGGTCAGTACTGAGGGAGTGCTGCACTGTCGGAGGGTCAATACTGAGGGAGTGTCGCACTGTCGGAGGGTCAGTACTGAGGGAGTGCTTCCTTAGTAGGGCCAGGTATCAGTGAACACTGCACTGCAATGCACTATCTCTGTAACCTTCCTTCAGACGCTACAACCCTTGCTACATCTGACACCTCCCCCAGACTGTACAACCCTACTTATCTCTGTAACCTCCTCCAGCCCCTACAACCCTCCCTATCTCTGTAAAATCCTCCAGCCCCTACATCCCTCCCTATCTCTGTAACCTCCTCCAGATCCTCCAATCCTCCCAAACTCTGTAACCTCCTACAGCCCCTCCAACCCTCCCTATCTCTTTAACCGTCTCCAGCCCCTACAACACTCCCCATCTCTGTAACCTTCTGCAGCCCCTACAATCCTCCCTGTTTCTGTAAAGCCTCCCTGCCCCTACAGCCCTCCCTATCTCTGTAACCTTCTCCAGCACCTACAACCCTCCCTATCTCTGTAACCTTCTCCAGCACCTACAACCCTCCCTATCTCTGTAACCTTCTCCAGCACCTACAACCCTCCCTATCTCTGTAACCTTCTCCAGCACCTACAACCCTCCATATCTCTGTAACCTCCTCCAGCCCCTACAACCCTCCCTATCTCTGTAACCTCCTCCAGCCCCTACAACCCTCCCTATCTCTGTAACCTCCTCCAGCCCCTACAACCCTCCCTATCTCTGTAACCTCCTCCAGCCCCTACAACCCTCCCCATCTCTGCAACCCTCCTACGACCCTCTGAGATCTCTGTGTTCCTGCAATTCCGGCCACTTGACCATCCCTCGATTCCCATCGCTTCACCATCAGCGGCCGAGCTTTCAGCTGCCTGGGGTCCCCTGAGCTCTGGAATTCCCTCCCTAAACCTCTCCACCTGTTTCCCTCCTGTCCGACTGCCTTTCCAATCTCTCTCTCTCTTTGAGCGATCTCTCCCTGAAATCCCCTTCTGTCTTTCCGTGTCACGGTGGGTTTCTGATACAAACTGTCACTGCTGTGAGGCTTTGGCTCATTGTGTTGTTGGGGAAGAGACTGTATCACTGGGATTTGTCTCACTCTCTCTCTCTGATTCACAGCACAGGGACTGGTCACCTCCCTGGTCAGCGATGGGGAAAGCTGTGGGATCCACACGGGTGGCAATGGGCTGGATATGGAAGAGAACTCGGCCGCGTATTGGTTCACACGGAGTGAAGATTGGGACAACTTGGCAATCGAGTGTTTGAATGAAGAACTGAAGAGAAACCAGACATTCATGAATGTTTGGGATTTGGCAAGAAAGTTTTGGAATGGGCGCACCATTCCCCACGGTCTCCTTAAGGAGCACATGATCGTGGTCACTATGTACACCCATAATGGATCATTGTACAAGGCATTTAACGATGAGGTTCAGGAATATGGAAAAATCACCGAATACAACTCCAAATTTAAACTGAAGGGTTTCCACTATCTCCTAACCATCGCTCTCCAGGCATTGAGAGATCATTCCAAACAGTTACACGCTTATCGCGGGTTGAACATTCCCAAGTCTGGGAGACGGGGCCAGGAGATGAGGTTTGGGAGATTCGCCTCCACCTCCCTCAAGAGAGGAGTGGCCAAGCGATTTGGAAAGAGGACTTTGTTTGTGCTAAACACGACTTACGGTGTTAATATCTGCAATTACTCGTTCTTTAAGTGGGTAGATGAGATCTTAATCCCTCCCTACGAGAAGTTTGAGATTGTAAAGGCCGAGGGCTCAGGGGAAAATTGCAACTTCACCCTCCGCTCGGGAGGCTACGAGGGAGTTGAGGTGGGGCTGGAGAGGGACGGTAGTGACTGTCTGAGAGTTTACCGGAAAACCCATCCCTGGTGGGCCGGGTTTCTGATCGCCTTGGGGATCTTGGTCACTCTGGGGGGGTTAGGTGCATTTCTCTACAAGCACTTCTCCCAGAAATAGATTCCAATTTCCCAACATCTCCCCAAACCTTAACTCCCATCCAATACCCCTCACACACCCTCAACCCTCACCCGCCTAATGATCAAAACTCTGCCCTCACACTCCCTAACCATACTCCCCACATGCCAAATTATCAAGTCTGCGGGGCTGAATGGCCTCCTGTTCCTGTGTAACAGACTCGAGGGGCTGAATGGCCTCCTCCTGTTCCTGTGTAACAGACTCGAGGGGCTGAATGGCCTCCTCCTGTTCCTGTGTAACAGACTCGAGGGGCTGAATGGCCTCCTCCTGTTCCTGTGTAACAGACTCGAGGGGCTGAATGGCCTCCTGCTGTTCCTGTGTAACAGACTCGAGGGGCTGAATGGCCTCCTCCTGTTCCTGTGTAACAGACTCGAGGGGCTGAATGGCCTCCTCCTGTTCCTATCTGTGCAAACTGTAAATTAAAATGATGTTTGATAGATTGCCGAATCTTTGAATTAACAACGTTGACATCAAATTTTTCTATAGAATTTACAAATTTCTAATTTTATCCTTTTCTCTCAATCCTTTTGTCTCACCTGATCAATGTAAGTTATTGGAATCTTGCTGTGCACATTTCATTCATTCATTCATTCATGGGATGTGGGGGTTACTGGCGAGGCCAGCATTTAAAGCTTATCCCTAATTGCCCTTAAAGGGCCATTTCAGAGTCAACCACATTGCTGTGGTTCGGGAGTCACGTGTAGACCAGACCGGGTAAGGACAGCAGATTTCCTTCCCTAAAGGACATTAGTGAACCAGATGGGTTTTTGCAACAATCGAGAACGGTTTCACGGTCACCACTAGACTTTTAATTCCTGATCTTTATTGAATTCAAATTTCACCATCGACCGTGATGGGATTCGAACCCAGGTTCCCAGAGCATTAACCCTGGGGTCTCTGGATTACTAGCCCAGTGACAATACCATGACACCTCTGCCTCCCCACATTTCAGTCCTTGAACTGGTGAAGTGGGCAGGCAGATGGCAAATGCAGTTTAATGTAGAGAGTGAAGTGATTCATTTTGGTGGGAAGAAGGTGGAGAGACAATTTTTAGACTTGAATGTAGGAGGGTTGATCAGTAAGTTCGCGGATGACACGAAAGTTGGCGGGGTGGTAAATAGTGAGGAGGATAGCCTTAGATTACAGGAGGATATAGATGGGCTGATCAGTGGCAAATGGAATTTAATCTGGATAAGTGTGAGGTGATGCACTTGGGCAGGACAAACAAGGCACGGGAATACACGATGAATGGTAGGACCCTGGGAAGTACCGAGGATCAGAGGGGCCTTGGTGTGCATGTCCATCAGTCCCTTAAGGTAGCGGGGCAGGTAGATAAGGTGGTTAAGAAGACATATGGGATACTTGCCTTTATTAGCCAAAGCATAGAATATAAGAGCAGGGAGGTTATGCTGGAACTGTATAAAACGCTGGTTAGGCCACAGCTAGAGTATTGCGTGCAGTTCTGGAATCTGCATTATAGGAAGGATGTGATTGCGCTAGAGAGAGTGCAGAGGAGATTTACCAAGATGTTAAAAACAAAAACAGAAACAGAAATACCTGGAAAAACTCAGCAGGTC
>NW_027599068.1:0-32091 GCF_964194155.1 Cetorhinus maximus | reverse complement strand
CTATCGGAGGGTCAGTGCTGAGGGAGAGCCGCACAGTTGGAGGGTCAGTGATGAGGGAGAGACGCACTGTCGGAGGGTGAGTACTGAGGGTGGGCCGCACTGTCGGAGGGTAAGTGCTGAGGGAGAACCGCACTGTCGGATAGGTCAGTACTGAGGGAGAGCCGCAATGTCGGAGGGTCAGTACTGAGGGAGAGCCGCACTGTCGGAGGCTCAGTACTGAGGGAGAGCCGCACTGTCGGAGGGTAAGTGCTGAGGGAGAGCCGCATTTTCGGAGGGTCAGTACTGAGGGAGAGGCGCACTGTCGGAGGGTCAGAACTGAGGGAGACCCGCACTGTCGGAGGGTCAGTGCTGAGGGAGAGTCGTAATGTCGGAGAGTCATTGCTGAGGGAGAGCCACAATGAGGGAGGGACAGTGCTGAGGGAGAGCCGCACTGTCGGCGGGTCAGTGCTGAGGGAGAGCCGCACTGTCGGAGGGTCAGTGCTGAGGGAGCGCCGCACTGTCGGAGGGTCAGTGCTGAGGGTGAGCCGCACTGTTGGAGGGACAGTGATGAGGGAGAGATGCACTGTCGGAGGGTCAGTACTGAGGGAGCGCCGGACTGTCGGAGGGTCAGTGCTGAGGGAGAGCCGCACTATCGGAGGGTCAGTGCTGAGGGAGAGCCGCACAGTTGGAGGGTCAGTGATGAGGGAGAGACGCACTGTCGGAGGGTGAGTACTGAGGGTGGGCCGCACTGTCGGAGGGTAAGTGCTGAGGGAGAACCGCACTGTCGGATAGGTCAGTACTGAGGGAGAGCCGCACTGTCGGAGGGTCAGTACTGAGAGAGTGCCGCACTGTCGGAGGGTCAGTACTGAGGGAGAGCTACACTGTCGGAGGGTCAGTGTTGAGGGAGAGCCGCACTGTCGGAGGGTCAGTGCTGATGGGAGAGTCGCACTGTCGGAGGGACAGTGCTGAGGGAGAGCCGCACTGTCAGAGGGTCAGTGTTGAGGGAGAGCCGCACTGTCGGAGGGTCACTACTGAGGGAGAGCAGCACTGTCGGAGGGTCAGAACTGAGGGAGAGCCGCACTGTCGGAGGGTCAGTGCTGAGGGAGAGCCGTAATGTCGGAGGGTCATTGCTGAGGGAGAGCCGCACTGTTGGAGGGTCAGTGATGAGGGAGAGACGCACTGTCGGAGGGTCAGTGCTGAGGGAGAGCCGCACTGTCGGAGGGTCAGTGCTGAGGGAGAGCCGCACTGTCGGAGGGTCAGTACTGAGTGAGGGACGCATTGTCGGAGGGTCAGTGCTGAGGGAGCGCCGCACTGTCGGAGTTTCAGTACTGAGGGAGCACCGCACTGTCGGAGGGTCAGTGCTGAGGGAGAGCCGCACTGTCGGAAGGTCAGTACTGAGGGAGAGCCGCACTGTCGGAAGGTCAGTACTGAGGGAGAGCCGCACTGTCGGGGGGTCAGTGCTGAGGGAGAGCCGCACTGTTGGAAGGTCAGTACTGAGGGAGAGCCGCACTGTCGGTGGGTCAGTGCTGAGGGAGGGCCGCACTGTCGGAGGGTCAGTGCTGATGGAGAGCCGCACTGTCGGAGGGTCAGTGCTGATGGAGAGCCGCACTGTCGGAGGGTCAGTGCTGAGGGAGAGCCGCACTGTCGGAGGGTCAGTGCTGAGGGAGTGCCGCACTGTCGGAGGGTCAGTGCTGAGGGAGAGCCGCACTGTCGGAGGGTCAGTACTGAGGGAGAGCCGCACTGTCGGAGGCTCAGTACTGAGGGAGAGCCGCACTGTCGGAGGGTAAGTGCTGAGGGAGAGCCGCATTTTCGGAGGGTCAGTACTGAGGGAGAGGCGCACTGTCGGAGGGTCAGAACTGAGGGAGACCCGTACTGTCAGAGGGTCAGTGCTGAGGGAGAGTCGTAATGTCGGAGAGTCATTGCTGAGGGAGAGCCACAATGAGGGAGGGACAGTGCTGAGGGAGAGCGGCAGTGTCGGAGGGTCAGTACTGAGGGAGAGCCGCACTGTCGGCGGGTCAGTGCTGAGGGAGAGCCGCACTGTCGGAGGGTCAGTGCTGAGGGAGCGCCACACTGTCGGAGGGTCAGTGCTGAGGGAGAGCCGCACTGTCGGAGGGTCAGTGATGAGGGAGAGCCGCACTGTCGGAAGGTCAGTACTGAGGGAGAGCTGCACTGTCGGAGTTTCAGTACTGAGGGAGAGCCGCACTGTCGGAGGGTCAGTGCTGAGGGAGCGCCGCACTGTCAGAGGGTCATTAATGAGGGAGCACCGCACTGTCGGAGGGTCAGTGCTGAGGGAGAGCCGCACTGTCGGATAGTCAGTGCTGAGGGAGAGCCGCACTGTCGGTGGGTCAGTGCTGAGGCAGAGCTGCACTGTCGGAGGGTCAGTACTGAGTGAGGGACGCATTGTCGGAGGGTCAGTGCTGAAGGAGAGCCGCACTGTCGGAAGGTCAGTACTGAGGGAGAGCCGCACTGTCGGTGGGTCAGTGCTGAGGGAGAGCCGCACTGTCGGAGGGTCAGTGCTGAGGGAGAGCCGCACTGTCGGAGGGTCAGTGCTGATGGAGCGCCGCACTGTCGGAGGGTCAATGCTGAGGGAGAGCCGCACTGTCGGAGGGTCAGTGCTGAGGGAAAGCCGCACTGTCGGAGGGTCAGTGCTGAGAGAGAGCCGCTCTGTCGGTGGGTCAGTGCTGAGGGAGAGGCGCACTCTCGGAGGGTCAGTGCTGAGGGAGAGCCGCACTGTCGGAGGGTCAGTGCTGAGAGAGAGCCGCTCTGTCGGAGGGTCAGTGCTGAGAGAGAGCCGCACTGTCGGACGGTCAGTACTGATGGGAGAGCCGCACTGTCGGAGGGACAGTGCTGAGGGAGGGCCGCGCTGTCGGAGGGTCAGTGCTGATGGGAGAGCCGCACTGTCGGAGGGACAGTGTTGAGGGAGGGCCGCGCTGTCGGAGGGTCAGTGCTGAGGGAGCGCCGCACTGTCGGAGGGTCGGTGCTGAGGGAGAGCCGCACTGTCGGAGGGTCAGTACTGAGGGTGCACCACACTGTCGGAGGGTCAGTGCTGAGGGAGAGCCGAACTGTTGGAGGGTCAGCGCAGATGGAGAGTCGTACTGTCGGAGCGTCAGTACTTAGGCAGCACCGCACTGACGGAGGGTCAGTACTGAGGGAGAGCCACACTCTGGGAGTGACAGTGCTGAGGGAGAGCCGCACTGTCGGAGGGTCAGTGCTGAGGGAGAGCCGCACTGTCGCAGGGTCAGTGCTGAGGGAGAGCCGCACTGTCAAAGGGTCAGTGCTGAGTGAGCGCCGCACTGTCGGTGGGTCAGTACTGAGGGAGAGCTGCACTGTCGGATGGTCAGTGCTGAGGGGGATCCGCACTGTCGGACGGTCAGTACTGAGGGAGAGCTGCACTGTCGGAGGGTCAGTGCTGAGGGACAGCCACACTCTGGGAGTGACAGTGCTGAGGGAGAGTCGCACTGTCGGAGGGTCAGTACTGAGGGAGAGCCGCACAGTCGGAGGGTCAGTGCTGAGGGAGCGCCGCACTGTCGGATGGTCAGTGCTGAGGGGGATCCGCGCTGTCGGAGGGTCAGTACTGAGGGAGAGCCGCACTTTCAGAGGGTCAGCACTGAGGGAGAGCTGCACTTTCGGAGGGTCAGTGCTGAGGGAGAGCCGCACTGTCGAATGGTCAGTACTGAGGGAGAGCCGCACTGTCGGAGGGTAGGTGCTGAGGGAGGGCCGCACTGTCGGAGGGTCAGTGCTGAGGGAGAGCCGCACTGTCGGAGGGTCAGTGCTGAGGGAGAGCCGCACTGTCAGAGGGTCAGTGCTGAGGGAGAGCCGCAGTGTCGGTGGGTCAGTACTGAGGGATAGCCGCACTGTCGGAGGGTCAGTGCTGAGGGAGAGCCGCACTGTCGGAGGGTCAGTGCTGAGGGAGAGCCGCACTGTCGGAGGGTCAGTGCTGAGGGAGAGCCGCACTGTGGGAGGGTCAGTACTGAGGGAGAGCCGCACTGTCGATGGGTCAGTGCTGAGTGAGCGCCGCACTGTCGGTGGGTCAGTACTGAGGGTGAGCCGCACTGTCGGAGGGTCAGTACTGAGGGAGAGCTGCACTGTCGGTGGGTCAGTGCTGAGGGAGAGCCGCACTGTCGGTGGGTCAGTGCTGAGGGAGAGCTGCACTGTCGGTGGGTCAGTGCTGAGGGAGAGCCGCACTGTCGGAGGGTCAGTACTGAGGGACAGCCACACTCTGGGAGTAACAGTGCTGAGGGAGAGTCGCACTGTCGGAGGGTCAGTACTGAGGGAGAGCCGCACAGTCGGAGGGTCAGTGCTGAGGGAGAGCCGCACTGTCGGTGGGTCATTACTGAGTGAGGGACGCATTGCCGGAGAGTCAGTACTGAGGGAGAGCCGCACTGTCGGAGCGTCAGTGCTGAGGGAGAGCCGCACTGTCGGAGGGTCAGTGCTGAGGGAGCGCCGCACTGTCGGAGGGTCAGTGCTGAGGGAGCGCCGCACTGTCGGAGGGTCAGTGCTGAGGGAGAGCCGCACTGTCGGAGGGTCAGTGCTGAGGGAGAGCCGCACTGTCGGAGGGTCAGTGCTGAGGGAGAGCCGCACTGTCGGAGGGTCAGTCCTGAGGGAGCGCCGCACTGTCGGAGGGTCAGTGCTGAGGGAGCGCCGCACTGTCGGATGGTCAGTGCTGAGGGGGATCCGCGCTGTCGGAGGGTCAGTACTGAGGGAGAGCCGCACTTTCAGAGGGTCAGCACTGAGGGAGAGCTGCACTTTCGGAGGGTCAGTGCTGAGGGAGAGCCGCACTGTCGAATGGTCAGTACTGAGGGAGAGCAGCACTGTCGGAGGGTCAGTGCTGAGGGAGGGCCGCACTGTCGGAGGGTCAGTGCTGAGGGAGAGCCGCACTGTCGGAAGGTCAGTGCTGAGGGAGAGCCGCACTGTCGGAGGGTCAGTGCTGAGGGAGAGCCGCACTGTCGGAGGGTCAGTACTGAGGGAGAGCCGTACTGTCGGAGGGTCAGTGCTGAGGGAGAGCTGCACTGTCGGAGGGTCAGTGCTGAGGGAGCGCCGCACCGTCGGAGTGTCAGTGCTGAGGGAGTGCCGCACTGTCGGAGGGTCAGTGCTGAGGGAGCGCTGCACTGTCGAAGTGCCAGTGCTGAGGGAGTGCCGCACTGTCGGAGGGTCAGTGCTAATGGAGCGCCGCACTGTCGGAGGGTCAGTACTGAGTGAGCACCGCACTGTCGGAGGGTCAGAACTGAGGGAGAGCCGCACTATTGGAGGGTCAGTGCTGAGGGAGAGCCGCACTGTCGGAGGGTCAGTGCTGAGGGAGAGCCGCACTGTCGGAGGGTCAGTACTGAGGGAGAGCTGCACTGTCGGAAGGTCAGTGCTGAGGGAGAGCCGCACTGTCGGAGGGTCAGTGCTGAGGGAGAGCCGCACTGTCGGAGGGTCAGTACTGAGGGAGAGCCGCACTGTCGGAGGGTCAGTGCTGAGGGAGAGCTGCACTGTCGGAGGGTCAGTGCTGAGGGAGCGCCGCACTGTCGGAGGGTCAGTGCTGAGGGAGCGCTGCACTGTCGTAGTGCCAGTCCTGAGGGAGTGCCGCACTGTCGGAGGGTCAGTGCTAATGGAGCGCCGCACTGTCGGAGGGTCAGTACTGAGTGAGCACCGCACTGTCGGAGGGTCAGAACTGAGGGAGAGCCGCACTATCGGAGGGTCAGTGCTGAGGGAGAGCCGCACTGTCGGAGGGTCAGTGCTGAGGGAGCGCCGCTCTGTTGGAGGGTCAGTGTAGAGGGAGAGGCGCAATGTCAGAGGGTCAGTACCGAGGGAGGGCCGCACTGTCGGAGGGTCAGTGCTGAGGGAGAGCCGCACTGTCGGAGGGTCAGTGCTGAGGGAGAGCCGTACTGTCGGAGGGTCAGTGCTGAGGGAGAGCCGCACTGTCGGAGGGTCAGTGCTGAGGGAGAGCCACAATCAGGGAGGGACAGTGCTGAGGGAGAGCCGCACTGTCGGGGGGTCAGCGCTGAGGGAGAGCCGTACTGTCGGAGGGTCAGTGCTGAGGGAGAGCCGCACTGTCGGAAGGTCAGTGCTGAGGGAGAGCCGCACTGTCGGTGGGTCAGTGCTGAGGGATAGCCGCACTGTCGGAGGGTCAGTGCTGAGGGAGAGCCGCACTGTCGGAGGGTCAGTGCTGATGGTGCGCCGCACTGTCGGAGGGTCAGTACTGAGGGAGAGCTGCACTGTCGGAGGGTCAGTGCTGAGAGAGAGCCGCTCTGTCGGTGGGTCAGTGCTGAGGGAGAGCTGCACTCTCGGAGGGTCAGTGCTGAGGGAGAGCCGCACTGTCGGAGGGTCAGTGCTGAGAGAGAGCCGCTCTGTCGGTGGGTCAGTGCTGAGGGAGAGCCGCACTGTCGGTGGGTCAGTGCTGAGGCAGAGCTGCACTGTCGGAGGGTCAGTACTGAGTGAGAGACGCACTGTCGGAGGGTCAGTCCTGAGGGAGCGCCGCACTGTCGGAGGGTCAGTGCTGAGGGAGCGCCGCACTGTCGGATGGTCAGTGCTGAGGGGGATCCGCGCTGTCGGAGGGTCAGTACTGAGGGAGAGCCGCACTTTCAGAGGGTCAGCACTGAGGGAGAGCTGCACTTTCGGAGGGTCAGTGCTGAGGGAGAGCCGCACTGTCGAATGGTCAGTACTGAGGGAGAGCAGCACTGTCGGAGGGTCAGTGCTGAGGGAGGGCCGCACTGTCGGAGGGTCAGTGCTGAGGGAGAGCCGCACTGTCGGAAGGTCAGTGCTGAGGGAGAGCCGCACTGTCGGAGGGTCAGTGCTGAGGGAGAGCCGCACTGTCGGAGGGTCAGTACTGAGGGAGAGCCGTACTGTCGGAGGGTCAGTGCTGAGGGAGAGCTGCACTGTCGGAGGGTCAGTGCTGAGGGAGCGCCGCACCGTCGGAGTGTCAGTGCTGAGGGAGTGCCGCACTGTCGGAGGGTCAGTGCTGAGGGAGCGCTGCACTGTCGAAGTGCCAGTGCTGAGGGAGTGCCGCACTGTCGGAGGGTCAGTGCTAATGGAGCGCCGCACTGTCGGAGGGTCAGTACTGAGTGAGCACCGCACTGTCGGAGGGTCAGAACTGAGGGAGAGCCGCACTATCGGAGGGTCAGTGCTGAGGGAGAGCCGCACTGTCGGAGGGTCAGTGCTGAGGGAGAGCCGCACTGTCGGAGGGTCAGTACTGAGGGAGAGCTGCACTGTCGGAAGGTCAGTGCTGAGGGAGAGCCGCACTGTCGGAGGGTCAGTGCTGAGGGAGAGCCGCACTGTCGGAGGGTCAGTACTGAGGGAGAGCCGTACTGTCGGAGGGTCAGTGCTGAGGGAGAGCTGCACTGTCGGAGGGTCAGTGCTGAGGGAGCGCCGCACCATCGGAGTGTCAGTGCTGAGGGAGTGCCGCACTGTCGGAGGGTCAGTGCTGAGGGAGCGCCGCTCTGTTGGAGGGTCAGTGTAGAGGGAGAGGCGCAATGTCAGAGGGTCAGTACCGAGGGAGGGCCGCACTGTCGGAGCGTCAGTGCTGAGGGAGCGCCGCTCTGTTGGAGAGTCAGTGTAGAGGGAGAGGCGCAATGTCAGAGGGTCAGTACCGAGGGAGGGCCGCACTGTCGGAGGGTCAGTGCTGAGGGAGAGCCGCACTGTCGGAGGGTCAGTGCTGAGGGAGAGCCGTACTGTCGGAGGGTCAGTGCTGAGGGAGAGCCGCACTGTCGGAGGGTCAGTACTGAGGGAGAGCCACAATCAGGGAGGGACAGTGCTGAGGGAGAGCCGCACTGTCGGGGGGTCAGCGCTGAGGGAGAGCCGTACTGTCGGAGGGTCAGTGCTGAGGGAGAGCCGCACTGTCGGAAGGTCAGTGCTGAGGGAGAGCCGCACTGTCGGTGGGTCAGTGCTGAGGGATAGCCGCACTGTCGGAGGGTCAGTGCTGAGGGAGAGCCGCACTGTCGGAGGGTCAGTGCTGATGGTGCGCCGCACTGTCGGAGGGTCAGTACTGAGGGAGAGCTGCACTGTCGGAGGGTCAGTGCTGAGAGAGAGCCGCTCTGTCGGTGGGTCAGTGCTGAGGGAGAGCTGCACTCTCGGAGGGTCAGTGCTGAGGGAGAGCCGCACTGTCGGAGGGTCAGTGCTGAGAGAGAGCCGCTCTGTCGGTGGGTCAGTGCTGAGGGAGAGCCGCACTGTCGGTGGGTCAGTGCTGAGGCAGAGCTGCACTGTCGGAGGGTCAGTACTGAGTGAGAGACGCACTGTCGGAGGATCAGTGCTGAAGGAGCGCCGCACTGTCGGAGGGTCAGTACTGAGGGAGAGCCCCACTGTCGGAGGGTCTGCGCAGATGGAGAGCCGCACTGTGGGAGGGTCAGTACTGAGGGAGAGCCGCACTGTCGGAGGGTCAGTGCTGAGGGAGAGCCGCACTGTCGGAGGGTCAGCGCTGAGGGAGAGCCGCACTGTCGGAGGGTCAGTACTGAGGGAGAGCCCCACTGTCGGAGAGTCTGCGCAGATGGAGAGCCGCACTGTGGGAGGGTCAGTACTGAGGGAGAGCCGCACTGTCGGAGGGTCAGTGCTGAGGGAGAGCCGCACCGTTGGAGGGTCAGTGCTGAGGAAGAGCCGCACTGTCGGAGGGTCAGTACTGAGAGAGAGGGGCACTGTCGGAGGGTCAGTGCTGAGGGAGAGGGGCACTGTCGGAGGGTCGGTGCTGAGGGAGATCCGCACTGTTGGAGGGTCAGTGCTGAGGGAGAGCCTCACTGTCGGAGGGTCAGTGCTGAGGGAGAGGGGCACTGTCGGAGGGTCAGTGCTGAGGGAGAGGGGCACTGTCGGTCGGTCAGTGCTGAGGGAGAGCCGCACTGTCGGAGGGTCAGTACTGAGGGAGAGCCGCACTGTCGGAGGGTCAGTACTGAGGGAGAGCCGCACTGTCGGAGGGTCAGTACTGAGGGAGAGCCGCACTGTCGGAGGGTCAGTACTGAGGGAGCGCCGCACTGTCGGAGGGTCAGTACTGAGGGAGAGCCGCACTGTCGGAGGGTCAGTACTGAGGGAGAGCCGTACTGTCGGAGGGTCAGTACTGAGGGAGAGCCGCACTGTCGGAGGGTCAGTACTGAGGGAGAGCCGCACTGTCGGAGGGTCAGTACTGAGGGAGAGCCGCACTGTCTGCTTTGCTGGTTCGGACGCGAAATTGTTCCAGGTTCTCTGTGCTGCCTCTCTCCGCCCAACTCTCCGTCTTGACCGTTATTCTCTCCTGCGCAGGGGGCCCGAGATGAACACGGTCACTGCCAGCAACCCGGTGGCTCTGGGGGCCTCGAGGGTCGAGCTACGCCTCTCCTGCCGGAACCTCCTGGACCGCGAGACCCTCCTGAAGCCCAACCCCTGCAGCATCATCAAGTGTCTGACCGACGGCGAGTGGGTAGAGGTGAGAGCGGGAGCGCGGAGAGGATTCGGCGCCCCTGCCTTCTTCTCAATCCGTGGGGGGTGGTGGTGGGAGGTGGGGTGGGGTTGGGGGTTGGGGTTGGAGGTTACCGGGCACTCGGACATCCCGCCGAGGCTCCCGATTCCTTCGCCCGCCGTGGTCTGGCCTCCCTCGACCCTTGACCTCTCCCGGACAGATGCAAGAATGTCAAATTTCAGAGGGTAATCGGCTCCGGGTGCAGGGGAAAATATTTGGGGGCGTCGTTGGGGGGCGGGGGTGGGTGGAGTGGGTGGGGAGGGTGTTGATTGGTTGGCGAACCCCCTCTGACAGGTCGAGGCGTGGTTGCCATGGCGAACGCACCAGGGCGTGGCTGTCGTAAGATGCCCATCACGTGCACTAATTCCCCCTTTCGGGAGGTAAACCTGCCGTCCTTACCCGGCCTGGCCTCCAAGTGACTCCAGTCCCGCGGCGACGCGGTTGACTCTTAAACGGCCCCTCTGAGCCGCGCGCACGAGTTAGCGGCGTTCGTTCGACCCTCTCGGCTCGGCTCGTTCAGAGAAATTGGGAGCACCCTCGGGATTGTTCGGCAAGTGCTGTCCACTTATGGAATCGCGAGGTCATATGGTGATGCCCCACAAGCTCCTGGGATGGCACGGGGGGTGGGTAGGGTGGGCGGCCAGTACTAAATGGAGTCAGAGCCTTTCGACCAGTTTTGATTTCATTCGCCCCGGCCAAATCCAACAATGCCAGATTTCGAACTCTCACAACAATTCGTACTCCGGGGAGGAATGCTCGGCAGGTCAACTCGCCATGGAAAAGCGACGGGGTGGGGGGGAATAGGAGCTTCCCTAAGCTTCCGTGGAATTGAAAAAATAAAGGCGTGTGACGCACATTCCTTTCATGGGCAAGGAAAGGGTCCCTGCGTACAAATGTGTGGTGCCTCTAGCACGTACAAATGAGCGCCGCTGAGAGTTGGCAACATCGAGGTTGCCCTGGCACCATGAGCCTAACCAATCGGCTCTGAACCCAGCTTACTGCTCCAGAGTCCGGCAGGGGGAAAAAACTCTTCTAGACTGGACTTAGAACCCCCCACTCAAGCCCACACGGTCATCTCCGGGCTCGGACACTTGGGTCACTCCGCCCACAACAACAGGGAGGAATCCCCGCCAAAGATTTGGTGTTCAGGCCGCTCTCGCAGCGGACAGGTCCCAGCACAGCCAGTCCAGCGAGAGGACAGGCAAATTTTCCAGATCCCAGTCGGATCGGAGACATTCCCATCCCAATGTTGACATGTGAAGAGGGAGCTTTACTCTGTATCTAACCCCGTGCTGTACCTGTCCTGGGAGTGTTTGATGGGGACAGTGTAGAGGGAGCTTTACTCTGTATCTAACCCTGTGCTGTACCTGTCTTGGGAGTGTTTGATGGGGACGGTGTAGAGGGAGCTTTACTCTGTATCTAACCCCGTGCTGTACCTGTCCTGGGAGTGTTTGATGGGGACGGTGTAGAGGGAGCTTTACTCTGTATCTAACCCCGTGCTGTACCTGTCCTGGGAGTGTTTGATGGGGACGGTGTAGAGGGAGCTTTACTCTGTATCTAACCCCGTGCTGTACCTGTCCTGGGAGTGTTTGATGGGGACGGTGTAGAGGGAGCTTTACTCTGTATCTAACCCCGTGCTGTACCTGTCCTGGGAGTGTTTGATGGGGACGGTGTAGAGGGAGCTTTACTCTGTATCTAACCACGTGCTGTACCTGTCCTGGGAGTGTTTGATGGGGACAGTGTAGAGGGAGATTTACTCTGTATCTAACCCCGTGCTGTACCTGTCCTGGGAGTGTTTGATGGGGACGGTGTAGAGGGAGCTTTACTCTGTATCTAACCACGTGCTGTACCTGTCCTGGGAGTGTTTGATGGGGACGGTGCAGAGGGAGCTTTACTCTGTATCTAACCCCGTGCTGTACCTGTCCTGGGAGTGTTTGATGGGGACTGGGTAGATCCCGTTCTCTCCAGCCTGATCCCACACTCCGAGGTTCTGGGTTGACCAGCGGAGGATGGGATTTACACGTGGGAATAATGGGAAGGAGCCTGGAAACTGGTGTCGGAGGAGGCGACAGGAGCTCGATTCCCCTCAGTTAACCAGACAACACGTCGCGCTCTGACAGCTCGAATCAGGCAAGCACCTCACCCCCACCGCCCGGCATTTTGTGTAAGTTGCCATGGTTACTGCCCGAATTTTAATCCGTTCTGGACGTGTCTCTGCCGCTGCGAAGGTGGTGGAGTGGGCAGGAAACGCCCAGGCTTCAGGCCCGGCCTACCCCGAATTGGACAACGTCAAGGCCCAGGGTCCAACCTCCTCCAGCCCCCTAACCCCCTCCCGATCTCTGTAACCTCCTCCAGCCCCTACACCCCTCCCTATCTCTGTAACCTCCTCCAACCCCTACAACCCTCCCTATCTCTGTAACCTCCTCTAGCCCTTACACCCCTCCCTATCTCTGTAACCTCCTCCAGCCCCCTACACCCCTCCCTATCTCTGTAACCTCCTCCAGCCCCCTACACCCCTCCCTATCTCTGTAACCTCCTCCAGCCCCCTACCCCCCTCCCGATCTCTGTAACCTCCTCCAGCCCCTACACCCCTCCCTATCTCTGTAACCTCCTCCAGCCCCCTACACCCCTCCCTATCTCTGTAACCTCCTCCAGCCCCCTACACCCCTCCCTATCTCTGTAACCTCCTCCAGCCCCCTACACCCCTCCCTATCTCGGTAACCTCCTCCAGTCCCTACACCCCTCCCTATCTCTGTAACCTCCTCCAGCCCCCTACCCCCCTCCCGATCTCTGTAACCTCCTCCAGCCCCTACACCCCTCCCTATCTCTGTAACCTCCTCCAGCCCCCTACCCCCCTCCCGATCTCTGTAACCTCCTCCAGCCCCTACACCCCTCCCTATCTCTGTAACCTCCTCCAACCCCTACAACCCTCCCTATCTCTGTAACCTCCTCCAACCCCCTACACCCCTCCCTATCTCTGTAACCTCCTCCAGCCCCCCTACACCCCTCCCTATCTCTGTAACCTCTTCCAGCCCCTACACCCCTCCCTATCTCTGTAACCTCCTCCAGCCCCTACACCCCTCCCTATCTCTGTAACCTCCTCCAGCCCCTACACCCCTCCCTATCTCTGTAACCTCCTCCAGCCCCTACACCCCTCCCTATCTCTGTAACCCGCTCCAGCCCCTACACCCCTCCCTATCTCTGTAACCTCCTCCAGCCCCTACACCCCTCCCTATCTCTGTAACCTCCTCCAGCCCCTACACCTCCTCCCTATCTCTGTAACCTCCTCCAGCCCCTACACCCCTCCCTATCTCTGTAACCTCTTCCAGCCCCTACACCCCTCCCTATCTCTGTAACCTCCTCAAGCCCCCTACACCCCTCCCTATCCCTTTAACCTCCTCCAGCCCATACACCCCTCCCTATCTCTGTAACCTCCTCCAGCCCCTACAACCCTCCCTATCTCTGTAACCTCCTCCAGCCTCTACACCCCTCCCTATCTCCGTAACCTTCTCCAGACCATACACCCCTCCCTATCTCTGTAACCTCCACCAGCCCCTACACCCCTCCCTATCTCTGTAACCTCCTCCAGCCCCTACACCCCTCCCTATCTCTGTAACCTCCTCCAGCCCCCTACACCCCTCCCTATCACTATAACCTCCTCCAGCCCCTATACCCCCTGCCTATCTCTGTAGCCTACTCCAGCCTCTACACCCCTCCCTATCTCTGTAACCTCCTCCAGACCCTACAACCCTCCCTATCTCTGTAACCTCTTCCAGACCCTACACCCCTCCCTATCTCTGTAACCTCCTCCAGCCCCCTACAACCCTCCCTATCTCTGTAACCTCCTCCAGCCCCAACATCCCTCCCTATCTCTGTAACCTCCTCCAGCCCCTACACCCCTCCCTATCTCTGTAACCTCCTCCAGCCCCTTCACCCCTTCCTATCTCTGTAACCTCCTCCAGCCCCTACACCCCTCCCTATCTCTGTAACCTCCTCCAGCACCCTACAACCCTCCCTATCTCTGTAACCTCCGCCAGCCCCTACAACCCTCCCTATCTCTGTAACCTCCTCCAGCCCCAACACCCCTCCCTATCTCTGTAAGCTCCTCCAGCCCCTACAACCCTCCCTATCTCTGTAACCACCTCCAGCACCTACACCCCACCCTATCTCTGTAACCTCCTCCAGTCCTTACACCTTCCCTATCTCTGTAACCTCCTCCAGCCCACTACACCCCTCCCTATCTCTGTTACCTCCTCCAGCCCCTACACCCCTCCCTATCTCTGTAACCTCCTCCAGCCCCTACACCCCTCCCTATCTCTGTAACCTCCTCCAGCCCCTACACCCCACCCTATCTCTGTAACCTCCTCCAGCCCCCTACACCCCTCCCTATGTCTGTAAACTGCTCCAGACCCTACACCCCTCCCTATCTCTGTAACCTCCTCCAGCCCCTACACCCCTCCCTATCTCTGTAACCTCCTCCAGCCCCTACACCCCTCCCTATCTCTGTAACCTCCTCCAGCCCCCTACACCCCTCCCTATCTCTGTAACCTCCTCCAGCCCCCTACACCCCTCCCTATCACTATAACCTCCTCCAGCCCCTATACCCCCTGCCTATCTCTGTAGCCTCCTCCAGCCTCTACACCCCTCCCTATCTCGGTAACCTCCTCCAGCCCCTACACCCCTCCCTATGTCCGTAACCTTCTCCAGACCCTACACCCCTCCCTATCTCTGTAACCTCCTCCAGCCCCTACACCCCTCCCTATCTCTGTAACCTCCTCCAGCCCCCTACACCCCTCCCTATCTCTATAACCTCCTCCAGCCCGTATACCCCTCCCTATCTCTGTAACCTCCTCCAGACCCTACACCCCTCCCTATCTCTGTAACCTCTTCCAGACCCTATGCCCCTCCCTATCTCTGTAACCTCCTCCAGCCCCCTACAACTCTCCCTATCTCTGTAACCTCCTCCAGCCCCAACACCCCTCCCTATCTCTGTAAGCTCCTCCAGCCTCTACATCCCTCCCTATCTCTGTAACCACCTCCAGCACCTACACCCCACCCTATCTCTGTAACCTCCTCCAGTCCCTACACCTTCCCTATCTCTGTAACCTCCTCTAGCCCACTACACCCCTCCCTATCTCTGTTACCCCGTCCAGCCCCCCTACAACCCTCCCTATCTCTGTAACCTCCTCCAGCCCCCTACACCCCTCCCTATCTCTGTAACCTCCTCCAGCCCCTACACCCATCCCTATCTCTGTAACCTCCTCCAGCCCCTACACCCCTCCCTATCTCTGTAACCTCCTCCAGCCGCTACACCCCTCCCTATCTCTGTAACCTCCTCCAGTCCCTACACCCCTCCCTATCTCTGTAACCTCCTCCAGCCCCCTACACTCCTCCCTATCTCTGTAACCTCCTCCAGCCCCCTACACCCCACCCTATCTCTGTAACCTCCTCCAGCCCCCTACACTCCTCCCTATCTCTGTAACCTCCTCCAGCCCCCTACACCCCACCCTATCTCTGTAACCTCCTCCAGCCCCCTACACTCCTCCCTATCTCTGTAACCTCCTCCAGCCCCCTACACCCCTCCCTATCACTATAACCTCCTCCAGCCCCTATACCCCCTGCCTATCTCTGTAGCCTCCTCCAGCCTCTACACCCCTCCCTATCTCGGTAACCTCCTCCAGCCCCTACACCCCACCCTATCTCTGTAACCTCCTCCAGTCCCTACACCTTCCCTATCTCTGTAACCTCCTCCAGCCCACTACACCCCTCCCTATCTCTGTTACCCCGTCCAGCCCCCCTACACCCCTCCCTATCTCTGTAACCTCCTCCAGCCCCCTACACCCCTCCCTATCACTATAACCTCCTCCAGCCCCTATACCCCCTGCCTATCTCTGTAGCCTCCTCCAGCCTCTACACCCCTCCCTATCTCGGTAACCTCCTCCAGCCCCTACACCCCTCCCTATGTCCGTAACCTTCTCCAGACCCTACACCCCTCCCTATCTCTGTAACCTCCTCCAGCCCCTACACCCCTCCCTATCTCTGTAACCTCCTCCAGCCCCCTACACCCCTCCCTATCTCTATAACCTCCTCCAGCCCGTATACCCCTCCCTATCTCTGTAACCTCCTCCAGACCCTACACCCCTCCCTATCTCTGTAACTTCCTCCAGCCCCTACAACACTCCGAGATCTCTGGCCTCTCGAGCCTCCTCCGATTCCCATCGCTCCACCATTGGCATCTGGGCCTTCAGATGCCTGGAGGGGCCCTATGCTCTGGGATCTCCTCCTTCTGCCCCCCTGTCTCCCTCTCTCGCTCTCTCTCTATCTGTCCATCTCTCTCTCTCTATCTCTCTGTCTCTCTTTCTCTGTCTGTCTCTCTCTCTCTCTGTCTCTCTGTCTCTCCCTCTCTGTCCGTCTCTGTCTCTCTCTCTCTCTCTCTCTTTCTCTCTCTGTCTCTCTCTCTCTCTCTCCTCCTTTTAGACACTCCGTTAAACCTCCCTCTTTGCCTGTCCCTGATATCCCCGCATGTGGCTGAGAATTGCTTGTGTGAAGATGGTGCTATATTTTATTGGAAGGGCTGGATATATAAGCTGGAGATGAGGGGGAGGTTCTTTGTGGGTGAGGGGGTAGCAGGGAGCCTGGGCCGAATGGCCTGCTTCAGCGCTGTGAATGTGCCTGGGTCGCTGCGTGTGCTCAGCGTCTCTCCTCTTGTGTCCCCTCAGCTCGAGCGGACTGAGGTAATAAAGAGTCACCTGAACCCCGTCTTCTCCAAGATTTTCTGGGTCGATTATTTCTTCGAGGAGATGCAGCCGCTTCTGTTTGAGGTTTATGACAGACCGAGCGAGGGAGTGACCCAGGCCAGTGAGGATGATCTACTGGGAGCGGCTGAGTGTACACTGGGACAGGTAAGGGACTCAGACAGCTCGGGGACAGTGTGAGAGAGAGAGTGTGTGTGTGAGAGTGTGTGTGTGTGTGTGTGTGAGAGAGTGTGTGTGTGAGAGTGAGTGTGTGTGTGTGTGTGTGTGAGAGAGTGTGTGTGTGAGAGAGAGAGAGTGTGTGTGTGAGAGAGTGTGTGTGTGAGAGAGTGTGTGTGAGAGAGAGTGTATGTGAGAGAGTGTGTGTGAGAGAGAGTGTGTGTGAGAGAGAGAGTGTGTGTGTGTGAATGTGTGTGTGTGAGTGCAAGAGTGTGTGTGTGAATGAGTGTGTGTGTGCGTGTGTGAGTGTGAGTGTGTGTGTGAATGTGTGCATGGCGTGAGTGTGTGTGAGACTGTGTGTGTGAATGTGTGTGTAGAGTGTGTTTGAGTGTGAGAGTATATGTTTGTGTGTGTGTGCTTGAGCATGTGATTGTGTCTGAGTGTGAGTGTGTTTGTCTTTAAGTGTCAGTTTGTGTGTTTGTGCATGAGTGTGCGTGTGTGTTCATGAGTGTGTGCGTCTGTGTTTCATTGTGAGCGTGTGTGTGTTTGAGTGTGAGTGTGAATGTATATGTGTGTGCTTGAGTGTGAGTGTGTGTGTGTATTTCAATGTGAGTGTGCGTGTGTGAGTGTGTGTGTTTCTCTGTGTGTGTGTGTGTGTGTGTGTGTGTTTCTGTGTGTGTGTGTGTGTGTTTTAATGTCAGTGTGTGTGTGTGTGTTTCTGTGTGTGTGTGTGTGTGTTTTAATGTCTGTGTGTGTGTGTGTGTGTGTTTTAATGTCAGTGTGTTTCTGTGTGTGTGTTTCTGTGTGTGAGTGTGTGTGTGTTTTAATGTCAGTGTGTGTGTGTGTGTGTGTGTGTGTTTTAATGTCAGTGTGTGTGTGTGTGTGTGTGTTTCTGTGTGTGTGTTTCTGTGTGTGAGTGTGTGTGTTTTAATGTCAGTGTGTGTGTGTGTGTGTTTCTGTGTGTGAGTGTGTGTGTGTTTTAATGTCAGTGTGTGTGTGTGTGTGTTTTAATGTCAGTGTGTGTGTGTGTGTGTGTTTCTGTGTGTGAGTGTGTGTGTGTTTTAATGTCAGGGTGTGTGTGTGTTTGAGTGTGAGTGTGTGTGTTTCTGTGTATGAGTGTGAGTGTGTGTCTGTTTTAATGTCAGTGTGTGTGTTTGAGTGTGTGTGTGTGTGTTTCTGTGTGTGTGTTTCTGTGTGTGAGTGTGTGTGTGTTTTAATGTCAGAGTGTGTGTGTGTGTGTTTCTGTGTGTGAGTGTGTGTGTGTTTTAATGTCTGTGTGTGTGTGTGTGTTTTAATGTCTCTGTGTGTGTGTGTGTGTGTGTTTTAATGTCAGTGTGTGTGTGTGTGTGTTTCTGTGTGTGAGTGTGTGTGTGTTTTAATGTCTGTGTGTGTTTTAATGTCTGTGTGTGTGTGTTTCTGTGTGTGAGTTTCTATGTGTGAGTGTGTGTCTGTTTTAATGTCAGTGTGTGTGTGTGTGTGTGTTTTAATGTCAGTGTGTGTGTGTGTGTGTGTGTGTGTGTTTCTGTGTGTGAGTGTGTGTCTGTTTTAATGTCAGTGTGTGTGTGTGTTTGAGTGTGTGTGTGTGTGTTTCTGTGTGTGTGTTTCTGTGTGAGTGTGTGTCTGTTTTAATGTCAGTGTGTGTGTGTGTGTGTGTTTCTGTGTGTGAGTGTGTGTCTGTTTTAATGTCAGTGTGTGTGTGTGTTTGAGTGTGTGTGTGTGTGTTTCTGTGTGTGTGTTTCTGTGTGTGAGTGTGTGTCTGTTTTAATGTCAGTGTGTGTGTGTGTTTGAGTGTGTGTGTGTGTGTTTGAGTGTGTGTGTGTTTCTGTGTGTGAGTGTGTGTGTGTTTTAATGTCAGGGTGTGTGTGTGTTTGAGTGTAAGTGTGTGTGTTTCTGTGTATGAGTGTGAGTGTGTGTCTGTTTTAATGTCAGTGTGTGTGTTTGAGTGTGTGTGTGTGTGTTTCTGTGTGTGTGTGTGTGTGTGTTTTAATGTCAGTGTGGGTGTGTGTTTGATTGTGAGTGTGTGTTTATGTGTACGTGTTTCTGTGTGTGAGTGTGTGTGTGTTTTAATGTCAGTGTGTGTGTGTGTGTGTGTTTTAATGTCAGTGTGTGTGTGTGTTTGAGTGTGAGTGTGTGTTTATGTGTACGTGTTTCTGTGTGTGAGTGTGTGTGTGTTTTAATGTCAGTGTGTGTGTGTGTTTTAATGTCTGTGTGTGTGTGTGTGTTTCTGTGTGTGTGTTTCTGTGTGTGAGTGTGTGTGTGTTTTAATGTCAGTGTGTGTGTGTGTGTGTGTGTTTCTGTGTGTGAGTGTGTGTGTTTTAATGTCAGTGTGTGTGTGTGTTTTAATGTCAGTGTGTGTGTGTGTGTGTTTCTGTGTGTGAGTGTGTGTGTGTTTTAATGTCAGGGTGTGTGTGTGTTTGAGTGTGAGTGTGTGTGTGTTTTAATGTCAGTGTGTGTGTGTTTCTGTGTGTGAGTGTGTGTGTGTTTTAATGTCTGTGTGTGTGTGTGTTTTAATGTCAGTGTGTGTGTGTGTGTTTTAATGTCAGTGTGTGTGTGTGTGTTTCTGTGTGTGTGTGTGTGTGTGTGTTTTAATGTCAGTGTGTGTGTGTGTGTGTGTTTCTGTGTGTGAGTGTGTGTGTGTTTTAATGTCTGTGTGTGTTTTAATGTCAGTGTGTGTGTGTTTCTGTGTGTGAGTGTGTGTGTGTTTTAATGTCTGTGTGTGTGTGTGTTTTAATGTCAGTGTGTGTGTGTGTGTTTTAATGTCAGTGTGTGTGTGTGTGTTTCTGTGTGTGTGTGTGTGTGTGTGTTTTAATGTCAGTGTGTTTCTGTGTGTGAGTTTCTGTGTGTGAGTGTGTGTCTGTTTTAATGTCAGTGTGTGTGTGTGTGTGTTTCTGTGTGTGAGTGTGTGTCTGTTTTAATGTCAGTGTGTGTGTGTTTTTGAGTGTGTGTGTGTGTGTGTTTCTGTGTGTGTGTTTCTGTGTGTGAGTGTGTGTGTGTTTTAATGTCAGGGTGTGTGTGTGTTTGAGTGTGAGTGTGTGTGTTTCTGTGTATGAGTGTGAGTGTGTGTGTGTTTTAATGTCAGTGTGTGTGTGTGTTTGAGTGTGTGTGTGTGTTTATGTGTACGTGTTTCTGTGTGTGAGTGTGTGTGTTTTAATATCAGTGTGCGTGTGTGTGTTTGAGTATGATTGTGTGTTTCTGTATATGAGTGTGTGTGTGTGTTTATGTGTGTGTGTCTCTGTGTGAGTATGTGTATGTTTTAATGCCAGTGTGTGTGTGTGTTTGTGTTCGTTTGAGTGTATGCTTGAATGTCAGCGTGTGTGTTTCTGTGTGTGTATACATTTGAATGTATGTGTGTGTGCGTATGTGAGTGTGTGTGTGTGTGTGTGAGGTTGTGAGAGTGCGTCTGAGGGTGTGTGTGACTGTGTGTGTGAGGGTGTGTGTGTGTGAATGTGAGTGTGTGTGAGTGAGTGTGTATGTGAGTGTGTGAAAGTGTGAGTGTAGCCTTTCGTTCTGAATGCCTCTCTCCCTCTGTCTGTCTCCCTCTCTCCCTCTGTCTGTCTCTCTCTCTCTCCCTCTGTCTGTCTCTCTCTCTCCGTCTCTCTCTCTCCCTGTCTTTCTCTCTCTCCCTCTGTCTGTCTCTCTCTCTCCGTCTCTCTCTCTCCCTCTGTCTGTCTCTCTCTCCCTCTCTCTGTCTCTCTCTCTCCCTCGGTCTGTCTCTCTCTCCCACTGTCTATCTCTCTCTCTCCCTCTGTCTATCTCTCTCTCTCCCTCTGTCTATCTCTCTCTCTCCCTCTGTCTGTCTCTCTCCCTCTGTCTGTCTCTCTCTCCCTCTGTCTGTCTCCCTCTCCCCCTCTGTCTGTCTCCCTCTCTCCCTCTGTCTGTCTCCCTCTCCCCCTCTATCTGTCTCCCTCTCTCCCTCTGTCTGTCTCCCTCTCTCCCTCTGTCTGTCTCCCTCTCCCCCTCTATCTGTCTCCCTCTCTCCCTCTGTCTGTCTCCCTCTCTCCCTCTGTCTGTCTCCCTCTCCCCCTCTATCTGTCTCCCTCTCTCCCTCTGTCTGTCTCTCTCTCTCCCTCTGTCCGTCTCTCTCTCTGTCTCTCTCTCTCCCTCTGTCTGTCTCTCTCTCTGTCTCTCTCTCCCTCTGTCTGTCTCTCTCTCTCCCTCTCTCTGTCTCTCTCTCCCCCTCTGTCTGTCTCCCTCTCTCCCTCTCTCTCTGTCTCTCTCTCTCCCTCGGTCCGTCTCTCTCTCTCCCTCTGTCTGTCTCTCTCTCCCTCTCTCTCTGTCTCTCTCTCTCCCTCGGTCTGTCTCTCTCTCTTCCTCTGTCTGTCTCTCTCTCCCTCACTCTCTCACCATCCTCTATGATCGGACAGAATTTTACTTTTCGTTTTACAGATTGTCTCACAAACAAAGGTGACGAAACCTCTGATGCTGACCCATGGGAAAAGTGCTGGAAAATCAACAATTACAGTGAGTGATACTTCCCAGCGCCGTCCCTATCCCAGTCTCTGTCCCCTCCCTCTGTCCCAGTCCCAGTCCCTGTCCCTGTCCCTGTCCCTGTCCCTGTCCCTGTCCCTGTCCCCTCCACCTGTCCCAGTCCCAGTCCCCAATCCCCAATCCCCAATCCCTGTCCCTGTCCCTGTCCCAGTCCCTGTCCCTGTCCCTGTCCCTATCCCAGTCCCAGTCCCTGTCCCTGTCCCAGTCCCTGTCCCAGTCCCTGTCCCTGTCCCAGTCCCAGTCCCATTCCCTGTCCCATTCCCAGTCCCTGTCCCTGTCCCAGTCCCTGTCCCAGTCCCAGTCCCAGTCCCAGTCCCAGTCCCTGTCCCAGTCCCAGTCCCTGTCCCAGTCTCTGTCCCAGTCCCAGTCCCTGTTCCTGTCCCTGTCCCTATCCCAGTCCCTGTCCCAATCCCTGTCCCTGTCCCAGTCCCTGTCCCTGTCCCAGTCCCAGTCCCAGTCCCTGTCCCTGTCCCGGTCCCAGTCCCTGTCCCTGTCCCATTCCCAGTCCCTGTCCCTGCCCCAGTCCCTGTCCCAGTCCCATTCCCAGTCCCATTCCCTGTCCCAGTCCCTGTCCCAGTCCCAGTCCCTGTCCCTGTCCTTGTCCCAATCCCTGTCCCAGTCCCTGTCCCAGTCCCTGTCCCCTCCCCCTGTCCCAGCCCCTGTCCCAGTCCCTGTCCCAGTCCCTGTCCCCTCCCCCTGTCCCAGTCCCTGTCCCAGTCCCTGTCCCAGTCCCATTCCCAGTCCCATTCCCTGTCCCAGTCCCTGTCCCAGTCCCAGTCCCAGTCCCTGTCCCTGTCCCTGTCCTTGTCCCAATCCCTGTCCCAGTCCCTGTCCCAGTCCCAGTCCCCTCCCCCAGTCCCAGCCCCTGTCCCAGTCCCTGTCCCAGTCCCTGTCCCCTCCCCCTGTCCCAGCCCCTGTCCCAGTCCCTGTCCCAGTCCCTGTCCCCTCCCCCTGTCCCAGTCCCTGTCCCTTTCCCAGACCCTGTCCCAGTCCCAGTCCCAGTCCCAGTCCCAGTCCCTTTCCCAGTCCCTGTCCCCTCCCCCTGTCCCAGTCCCTGTCCCTTTCCCAGACCCTGTCCCAGTCCCAGTCCCTGTCCCAGTCCCTGTCCCAGTCCCTGTCCCTGTCCCTGTCCCAGTCCGAGTCCCAGTCCGAGTCCCAGTCCCTGTCCCAGTCCCTGTCCCAGTCCCAGTCCCTGTCCCAGTCCCAGTCCCAGTCCCAGTCCCTGTCCCAGTCCCTGTCCCTGTCCCTGTCCCAGTCCCAGTCCCAGTCCCAGTCCCTGTCCCAGTCCCTGTCCCAGTCCCAGTCCCAGTCCCAGTCCCAGTCCCTGTCCCAGTCCCAGTCCCTGTCCCAGTCCCTCCCCCTGTCCCTGTCCCAGTCCCTGTCCCAGTCCCAGTCCCAGTCTCTGACCCAGTCCCAGTCCCCTCCCCCTGTCCCAGTCCCTTCCCCCTGTCCCCTCCCCCTGTCCCAGTCCCAGTCTCTGTCCCTGTCCCTGTCCCTGTCCCTGTCCCAGTCCCTGTCCCTGTCCCAGTCCCAGTCCCAGTCCCAGTCCCAGTCCCTGTCCCAGTCCCAGTCCCTGTCCCAGTCCCAGTCCCTGTCCCAGTCCATCTCCCAGTCCCTGTCCCAGTCCCTGTCCCTGTCCCTGTCCCAGTCCCTGTCCCAGTCCCTGTCCCTGTCCCAGTCCCAGTCCCTGTTCCTGTCCCTGTCCCTATCCCAGTCCCTGTCCCAATCCCTGTCCCTGTCCCAGTCCCTGTCCCTGTCCCAGTCCCAGTCCCAGTCCCTGTCCCTGTCCCGGTCCCAGTCCCATTCCCTGTCCCATTCCCAGTCCCTGTCCCTGCCCCAGTCCCTGTCCCAGTCCCATTCCCAGTCCCATTCCCTGTCCCAGTCCCTGTCCCAGTCCCAGTCCCTGTCCCTGTCCCTGTCCTTGTCCCAATCCCTGTCCCAGTCCCTGTCCCAGTCCCTGTCCCCTCCCCCTGTCCCAGCCCCTGTCCCAGTCCCTGTCCCAGTCCCTGTCCCCTCCCCCTGTCCCAGTCCCTGTCCCAGTCCCTGTCCCAGTCCCATTCCCAGTTCCATTCCCTGTCCCAGTCCCTGTCCCAGTCCCAGTCCCAGTCCCTGTCCCTGTCCCTGTCCTTGTCCCAATCCCTGTCCCAGTCCCTGTCCCAGTCCCTGTCCCCTCCCCCTGTCCCAGTCCCTGTCCCAGTCCCTGTCCCCTCCCCCTGTCCCAGCCCCTGTCCCAGTCCCTGTCCCAGTCCCTGTCCCCTCCCCCTGTCCCAGTACCTGTCCCTTTCCCAGACCCTGTCCCAGTCCCAGTCCCAGTCCCAGTCCCAGTCCCAGTCCCAGTCCCTTTCCCAGACCCTGTCCCAGTCCCTGTCCCCTCCCCCTGTCCCAGTCCCTGTCCCTTTCCCAGACCCTGTCCCAGTCCCAGTCCCTGTCCCAGTCCCTGTCCCAGTCCCTGTCCCTGTCCCTGTCCCAGTCCGAGTCCCAGTCCCTGTCCCAGTCCCTGTCCCTGTCCCAGTCCCAGTCCCTGTCCCAGTCCCAGTCCCAGTCTCTGACCCAGTCCCAGTCCCCTCCCCCTGTCCCAGTCCCTTCCCCCTGTCCCCTCCCCCTGTCCCAGTCCCAGTCTCTGTCCCTGTCCCTGTCCCTGTCCCTGTCCCAGTCCCTGTCCCTGTCCCTGTCCCAGTCCCAGTCCCAGTCCCAGTCCCTGTCCCAGTCCCAGTCCCTGTCCCAGTCCCAGTCCCTGTCCCAGTCCATCTCCCAGTCCCTGTCCCAGTCCCTGTCCCTGTCCCTGTCCCAGTCCCTGTCCCAGTCCCTGTCCCTGTCCCAGTCCCAGTCCCTGTTCCTGTCCCTGTCCCTATCCCAGTCCCTGTCCCAATCCCTGTCCCTGTCCCAGTCCCTGTCCCTGTCCCAGTCCCAGTCCCAGTCCCTGTCCCTGTCCCGGTCCCAGTCCCATTCCCTGTCCCATTCCCAGTCCCTGTCCCTGCCCCAGTCCCTGTCCCAGTCCCATTCCCAGTCCCATTCCCTGTCCCAGTCCCTGTCCCAGTCCCAGTCCCTGTCCCTGTCCCTGTCCTTGTCCCAATCCCTGTCCCAGTCCCTGTCCCAGTCCCTGTCCCCTCCCCCTGTCCCAGCCCCTGTCCCAGTCCCTGTCCCAGTCCCTGTCCCCTCCCCCTGTCCCAGTCCCTGTCCCAGTCCCTGTCCCAGTCCCATTCCCAGTCCCATTCCCTGTCCCAGTCCCTGTCCCAGTCCCAGTCCCAGTCCCAGTCCCTGTCCCTGTCCCTGTCCTTGTCCCAATCCCTGTCCCAGTCCCTGTCCCAGTCCCTGTCCCCTCCCCCTGTCCCAGTCCCTGTCCCAGTCCCTGTCCCCTCCCCCTGTCCCAGCCCCTGTCCCAGTCCCTGTCCCAGTCCCTGTCCCCTCCCCCTGTCCCAGTACCTGTCCCTTTCCCAGACCCTGTCCCAGTCCCAGTCCCAGTCCCAGTCCCAGTCCCAGTCCCAGTCCCTTTCCCAGACCCTGTCCCATTCCCTGTCCCCTCCCCCTGTCCCAGTCCCTGTCCCTTTCCCAGACCCTGTCCCAGTCCCAGTCCCTGTCCCAGTCCCTGTCCCAGTCCCTGTCCCTGTCCCTGTCCCAGTCCGAGTCCCAGTCCCTGTCCCAGTCCCTGTCCCTGTCCCTGTCCCAGTCCCAGTCCCTGTCCCAGTCCCTGTCCCAGTCCCAGTCCCAGTCCCAGTCCCAGTCCCCTCCCCCTGTCCCAGTCCCTTCCCCCTGTCCCCTCCCCCTGTCCCAGTCCCAGTCTCTGTCCCTGTCCCTGTCCCTGTCCCTGTCCCTGTCCCTGTCCCAGTCCCTGTCCCTGTCCCAGTCCCAGTCCCAGTCCCAGTCCCTGTCCCTGTCCCAGTCCCAGTCCCAGTCCCAGTCCCAGTCCCTGTCCCAGTCCATCTCCCAATCCCTGTCCCAGTCCCTGTCCCAGTCCCTGTCCCAGTCCCTGTCCCTGTCCCAGTCCCAGTCCCAGTCCCAGTCCCAGTCCCAGTCCCAGTCCCAGTCCCAGTCCCTGTCCCAGTCCCTTTCCCAGTCCCTGTCCCTGTCCGAGTCCCTGTCCCTGTCCCTGTCCCAGTCCCAGTCCCTGTCCCAGTCCCTGTCCCAGTCCCAGTCCCTGTCCCAGTCCCTGTCCCTGTCCCGGTCCCAGTCTCTGTCCCAGTCCCAGTCCCCTCCCCCAGTCCCAGTCCCTTCCCCCTGTCCCCTCCCCCTGTCCCTGTTCCAGTCCCTGTCCCTGTCCCGGTCCCAGTCTCTGTCCCAGTCCCAGTCCCCTCCCCCAGTCCCAGTCCCTTCCCCGTCCCCTCCCCCTGTCCCTGTTCCAGTCCCTGTCCCTGTCCCGGTCCCAGTCCCAGTCTCTGTCCCAGTCCCAGTCCCCTCCCCCAGTCCCAGTCCCTTCCCCCTGTCCCCTCCCCCTGTCCCTGTCCCAGTCCCTGTCCCTGTCCCGGTCCCAGTCTCTGTCCCAGTCCCAGTCCCTGTCCCAGTCCCAGTCCCTGTCCCAGTCCCTCCCCTGTCCCCTGTTCCAGTCCCAGTCCCTGTCCCTGTCCCAGTCCCTGTCCCAGTGCCTGTCCCAGTGTCTGTCCCTGTCCCAGTCTCTGTCCCAGTCCCAGTTCCTGTCCCTGTCCCAGTCCCTGTCCCAGTCCCAGTCCCAGTCCCAGTCCCTTTCCCTTTCCCTGTCCCAGTCCCAGTCCCTTTCCCTGTCCCAGTCCCTTTCCCTGTCCCACTCCCTTCCCCCTGTCCCCTCCCCCTGTCCCAGTCCCTTCCCCCTGTCCCCTCCCCCAGTCCCAGTCCCTTCTCCCTGTCCCCTCCCCCTGTCCCAGTCCCTGTCCCAGTCACAGTCCCCGTCTCTGTTCCAGTCCCAGTCCCTGTCCCATTCCCAGTCCCAGTCCCTGTCCCAGTCCCTGTCCCAGTCCCAATCCCAGTCCCAGTCCCTGTCCCTATCCCAGTCACAGTCCCCGTCTCTGTTCCAGTCTCAGTCCCTGTCCCATTCCCAGTCCCAGTCCCTGTCCCAGTCCCTGTCCCAGTCCCAATCCCAGTCCCAGTCCCTGTCCCTATCCCAGACCCAGTCCTGTCCCGGTCCCAGTCCCTGTCCCTGTTCCTGTCCCAGTCCCTGTTCCAGTCCCTGTCCCTGTCCCTGTCCCTGTCCCAGTCCCTGTCCCTGTCCCAGTCCCTGTCCCTGTCCCAGTCCCTGTCCCAGTCCCAGTCCCTGTTCCAGTCCCAGTCCCAGTCCCAGTCCCTGTCCCTGTCCCTGTCCCTGTCCCTGTCCCAGTCCCTGTCCCAGTCCCTGTCTCTGTCCCTGTCCCTGTCCCTGCCCCTGTCCCTGTCCCTGTCCCAGTCCCTGTCTCTGTCCCTGTCCCTGTCCCTGTCCCTGTCCCTGTCTCTGTCTCTGTCCCTGTCCCCGTCCCTGTCACAGTTCCTGTCCCAGTCCCTGTCCCAGTCCCTGTCTCTGTCCCTGTCCCTGTCCCTGTCCCTGTCCCTGTCCCAGTCCCAGTCCCAGTCCAAGTCCCTGTCCCAGTCCCAGTCCGTGTCCAGTCCCTGTCCCAGTCCCTATCCCTGTCCCAGTCCCAGGGGTTAGATACAGAGTAAAGCTCCCTCTGCACCGTCCCCATCAAACACTCCCAGAACAGGTACAGCACGGGGTTAGATACAGAGTAAAGCTCCCCCTACACTGTCCCTATCAAACACTCCCAGGACAATTTAGCATGGGGTTAGATACAGAGTAAAGCTCCCTCTACACAGTCCCCCTCAAACACTCCCAGGACAGGTACAGCACGGGGTTAGATACAGAGTAAAGCTCCCTCTACACTGTCCCCATCAAACACTCCCAGGACAGGTACAGCATGGGGTTAGATACAGAGTAAAACTCCCTCTACACCGTCCCCATCAAACACTCCCAGGACAGGTACAGCACGGGGTTAGATACAGAGTAAAGCTCCCTCTACACTGTCCCCATCAAACATTCCCAGGACAGGTACAGCACGGGGTTAGATACAGAGTAAAGCTCCCTCTACACCATCCCCATCAACCACTCCCAGGACAGGTACAGCACGGGGTTAGATACAGAGTAAAGCTCCCTCTACACTGTCCCCATCAAACACACCCAGGACAGGTACAGCATGGGGTTAGATACAGAGTAAAGCTCCCTCTACACCGTCCCCATCAAACACTCCCAGGGCAGGTACAGCACGGGGTTAGATACAGAGTAAAGCTCCCTCTACACTGTCCCCATCAAACACTCCCAGGACAGGTACAGCACGGGGTTAGATACAGAGTAAAGCTCCCTCTACACCGTCCCCATCAAACACTCCCAGGGCAGGTACAGCACGGGGTTAGATACAGAGTAAAGGATTTCTCTCTCTGTTCTCCAGATCACAGCTGAGGAAGTTTCTGGAACCAATGACTATGTGGAGCTCACATTCAGCGCTCAGAAACTGGATGACAAGGTACGTCTGACAGTCCGGAACATTCCCTCAGAGAGCGTGGAAGTGGAGGGGCTGATCAACCTTCACTGTGAGCTGGGTGGTGGAGGGTCCTGCACTTTTACCCGACCTGACACAATCCCTCCATCCTTTTATCTGTCTCTCTCCTCTCCCTCTATCTCTCTATCTGTATATCACCTCTCTCATTCTGTCTTTCACACTCTTTCTCCCTTTATCTCACTCTCTCTCTTCATCTTTCTCTCTCTCCCTGTCACTCTCTCTCTCTCCGTCTCTCTCTCTGTCACTCTCTCTCCCTCTCTTTCCCTCTCTTTCTCTCTGTCTCTCTTTCTCTGTCTGTCTCTGTCTCTCTATCTTTCTCTACCTGTCTTTCTCTATCTGCCTCTCGCTCTGTCTTTCTCAATCCCTGCCTATCTCTTTCTCTTTCTCACTCTGTGTCTCTCTCTCACTGTCTCTCTCTCTCTCTGTCATTTCTCTCTCTCTCTATCTCTCTCTCTCTTTCTCTCTCTCTATCTCTCTCTCTCTCTATCTCTCTCTATCTCTCTCTGTCCTCTCTCACTTTCTCTCTGTCTCTCTCTCTGTCCTTTCTCTCTCTGTCCTCTCTCTTTCTCTCTCTGTCTCTCTCTCTCTATCTCTATCTCTCTCTCTATCTCTCTCTCTATCTATCCCTCTATCTCTCCCTCTATCTATCCCTCTATCTCTCCCTCTATCTCTCTCTCTCTATCTCTCTCTCTATCTCTCTCTCTATCTCTCTGTCCTCTCTCTGTCTCTCTCTCTCGCTCTGTCTCTCTCTCTCTCTTTCTCTCTCTCTCTCTGTCTCTCTCTCTCTCCTCTCTGTCCTATCTCTGTTTATCTCTCCCTCTCTCTCACTCTGTCTCCCTCTCTCTCTCAATCCCACTCGGTCTCTCTCCCCCTCTCTCTCTCCATCTCTCTATCACTCATGCCATCTACTGCTCTCACCACCTGCCCCTTTTACCCCCTTCCCCCTCTCCCTCTCTCTCCCCTCCACCCCTATGCCCCCTCTCCCCCACTGCTCTTCCCACACCCTAGACCCTCTCCCGTCCGCTGGCCGCCCTTAGGCGCACTGCCCCTGCTGCCGTGGCCATTTGGCCCCTCTCCTCCAACCTGTGCTATCCCAGGGGTTCTGCGAGTAACCGAGGGAGTGCTCCCCAGCCACTTCCAGATCAGGGGGTCCATATCCAATCGTGGGGGGAGCTGGACAAGATCCCAACTAGAGAGGGCAGCAAGTGGGGGGCGTGTGGTCAGTGGAGGGGACACCTGACCCAAGTCATTCAGGTGCTGAGTGGGGTGAACATAGGGGAGACGGACAGAAGGTTTTAGCAATGGTCCAGTGCCAGAAACCCCCTCCTACCCTCGAGATATTGAATCCCAGGGATCACTGGACAGTGATCAGGAGCAGGAACCCTGGCTGATTTCTCCTGTCTCTCTCTCTCTAAACCCAGGGATCACTGGACAGTGATCAGGAGCAGGAACCCTGGCTGATTTCCCCTCTCTCTCTCTAAACCCAGGGATCACTGGACAGTGATCAGGAGCAGGAACCCTGGCTGATTTCCCCTCTCCCTCTCTCTCTAACCCAGGGATCACTGGACAGTGATCAGGAGCAGGAACCCTGGCTGATTTCCCCTCCCTCTCTAACCCAGGGATCACTGGACAGTGATCAGGAGCAGGAACCCTGGCTGATTTCCCCTCTCCCTCTCTCTCTCTAACCCAGGGATCACTGGACAGTGATCAGGAGCAGGAACCCTGGCTGATTTCCCCTCTCCCTCTCTCTCTAACCCAGGGATCACTGGACAGTGATCAGGAGCAGGAACCCTGGCTGATTCCCCCTCTCCCTCTCTCTCTAACCCAGGGATCACTGGACAGTGATCAGGAGCAGGAACCCTGGCTGATTCCCCCTCTCTCTCTCTAACCCAGGGATCACTGGATCAGCCCTCATGGATCAGGAGCAGGAACCCTGGCTGATTTCCCCCCTCTCTCTCTAACCCAGGGATCACTGGACAGTTATCGGGAGCAGGAACCCTGGCTGATTCCCCTCTCCCTCTCTCTCTATCCCAGGGATCACTGGACAGTTATCGGGAGCAGGAACCCTGGCTGATTTCCCCTCTCTCTCTAACTTGAGGGTAAGTTTCAGGAGTTGGAACCTGATTTTGGGGAATATTCTATGACCTTTTCCCTCTCTCCTTTTCCCCAGGATCTGTTCAGCAAATCAGATCCCTTCATGGAGATTTACAAGGTGGATCAGGATGGGACCGAGCAGATGGTTCGAAGGACTGAGGTACCAGAGGGAGAGGGAAAGGGGCACAAGCAAGTATTGGAGACCATTTCTCAGTCACTCTCTCTGTCCTTCTCTCTGCCTCACTTTCTCTCCCTCCGTCTCTCTCTGTCATTCTCTCTCTCCTCTCTCTGTCTCTCTCTCTCTCTGTCTCTCTCTCTCTCTGTCCTTCTCTCTCTCTCTCTCTCTCTCTCTGTCTCTCTCTCTCTCTGTCCTTCTCTCTCTCTCTGTCCCTTTCTATCTTTGTCTCTCTCTGCCTTTCTGCGTCTGCCTATCTCTCTCTCTCTATCTCTCTGCCTGTGTCTCTCTCCCTGTCTCACTCTCTTTCTCCGTCTCCCACTGCCTCTCCCTCATCTTCCTCTGTCTCCCGCTCTCTCTCTCTCTCCGTCTCTCTGTGTGTCTCTTTCTCTGCCTTTCTCTGTCCCTTTCTATCTTTGTCTCCCTCTGTCTGTTTCACTCGCTCTGTCTTTCTGTATCGGTCTCTCTCACTTCTTTCTCTATCTCTCTCTCTCTCTCTCTGCCCCGTCCCACTCACTTTCTCCATCTCCCTCTGTCTCTCTCTGATCTTCCTTTCTCTGTCTCTCTCTCTCTTGCACTCTCCCTCTGTCTCTCTCGTTCACTCTCTGTCTCTCTCTCTGTCTCCCTCTTTCTCTCTCCCTCTGTCTCTCTCTCTCGCTCTCTCCCTCTCTCTCTCTCTCTCTCACTCGCTATCTCTCTGTCTCCCTCTTTGTCTCTCTCTCTGTCTCTCTCACTCTCTCCCTCTGTCTCTCTCTCTGTCTCTCTCACTCTCTCCCTCTGTCTCTCTCTCTGTCTCTCTCTCTCGCTCTCTCCCTCTCTCTCTCTCTCTCACTCGCTATCTCTCTGTCTCCCTCTTTGTCTCTCTCTCTGTCTCTCTCTCAGTCTCTCTCTCTGTCTCTCTCTCTGTCTCTCTCACTCTCTCTCTCTGTCTCTCTCTCTCTCTGTCTCCCTGTCTCACTCTGTCCCTCTCTGTCTCTTTCTCTCTCGCTCGATCTCTCTCTCTTTCTCTCTCTCCCTCTGTGTTTCTCTCTTTCTCTGTCTTTCTCTGACTAAATGGGGTGATGTGGGGTATCGGGGGGGTCAGTGGGGCTGATGGGGGGTATCGGGGTTCAGAGGGGCTGATGGGGGGTATCGGGGTTTAGTGGGGCTGATGGGGGGTATCCGGGGGTCAGAGGGGCTGATGGGGGGTATCGGGGGTCAGAGGGGCTGATGGGGGGTATCGGGGGTCAGAGGGGCTGATGGGGGGTATCGGGGCTTAGTGGGGCTGATGGGGGGTATCGGGCTTTAGTGGGGCTGATGGGGGGTATCGGGCTTTAGTGGGGCTGATGGGGGGTATCGGGGGGTGTCAGAGGGGCTGATGGGGGGTATCAGGGGGTCGGGGGCTGATGGGGGGTATCGGGGGTCAGAGGGGCTGATGGGGGGTATCAGGGGGTCGGGGGCTGATGGAGGGTATCGGGGTTTAGTGGGGCTGATGGGGGGTATCGGGGGTCAGAGGGGCTGATGGGGGGTATCGGGGTTTAGTGGGGCTGATGGGGGGTATCGGGGTTCAGTGGGGCTGATGGGGGGTATCGGGGTTTAGTGGGGCTGATGGGGGGTATCGGGGTTTAGTGGGGCTGATGGGGGGTATCGGGGTTCAGAGGGGCTGATGGGGGGTATCAGGGGTCAGAGGGGCTGATGGGGGGTATCGGGGTTTAGTGGGGCTGATGGGGGGTATCGGGGTTTAGTGGGGCTGATGGGGGGTATCGGGGTTCAGAGGGGCTGATGGGGGGTATCGGGGTTCAGAGAGGCTGATGGGGGGTATCAGGGTTTAGTAGGGCTGATGGGGGGTATCGGAGGTCAGAGGGGCAGATGGGGGGTATCGGGGGTCAGAGGGGCTGATGGGGGGTATCGGGGTTCAGAGGGGCTGATGGGGGGTATCGGGGTTCAGAGGGGCTGATGGGGGGTATCGGGGTTCAGAGGGGCTGATGGGGGGTATCGGGGTTCAGAGGGGCTGATGGGGGGTATCGGGGTTCAGAGGGGCTGATGGGGGGTATCGGAGGTCAGAGGGGCTGATGGGGGGTATCGGGGTTCAGAGGGGCTGATGGGGGGTATCGGGGTTTAGTGGGGCTGATGGGGGGTATCGGGGTTCAGAGGGGCTGATGGGGGGTATCGGGGTTTAGTGGGCTGATGGGGGGTATCGGAGGTCAGAGGGGCTGATGGGGGGTATCGGGGTTTAGTGGGGCTGATGGGGGGTATCGGAGGTCAGAGAGGCTGATGGGGGGTATCAGGGTTTAGTGGGGCTGATGGGGGGTATCGGAGGTCAGAGGGGCTGATGGGGGGTATCGGGGTTTAGTGGGGCTGATGGGGGGTATCGGAGGTCAGAGGGGCAGATGGGGGGTATCGGGGTCAGAGGGGCTGATGGGGGGTATCGGAGGTCAGAGGGGCTGATGGGGGGTATCGGGGTTCAGAGGGGCTGATGGGGGGTATCGGAGGTCAGAGGGGCTGATGGGGGGTATCGGCGGGTCAGAGGGGCTGATGGGGGGTATCGGAGGTCAGAGGGGCTGATGGGGGGTA
>NW_027599067.1:0-32139 GCF_964194155.1 Cetorhinus maximus | reverse complement strand
GCTTCGTAGCACTTGCCTTTGTTTATACGGCTAAGTTTCACCGTTTTATTTATTTATTTTTTAACTTTTCCGACTTCCCCGATAGCAGGCACTGTAACGGAGAGATCATTCGGTGGCCTTTTGTCACCAGCTGATGTCAGGAGGCTGCCTGCTGCTGGCTGAAAATCTCGGAAAACGGGGGTTCTGTGTCTGTCAGTGCGTTTTCTTTAGTTGCCTCTTTGAGTTGGGGTGTGGCTGCGAAAAAGTGTTTTCTTTGTAAAGCCACGAAGCAATTCTATTTGTGCAGTCTCCTTATATAAAGAACCCCTCCTGTGTTGATATCTCTAGTTTCCCCTGTATTTCAGCCAGCACCAGGTACCATCTTCCTGAGCCCTGCTGACAAAAGGAACCCTCCCAAAGCAGTTAATGGCTGCTATCAGGTAAGAGTACCTTCTGATCTCTCTCGCTCTCTGTCTCTCTCGCTCTCTGCCCCTCTCTCTCTCTCTCTCTCTCTCTCTCTCTGTGTGTCTCTCTCTCTCTCTCGCCTTCAATTTCAAATTAACATTTTAAAATAGCTTCGAAGAACCCACCCACCCCCCACCGATGATCGTCTGAGTACACACACCTCGTGACTGATTGTTGAGCCGCAGACGGAGCAAACTTGCCTTTGTATAGCGCCTTTGGATGCCCCAAAACGCTGCATTTTTTTTCCCCCCTCTGAATCGCAGGAAAGGTTGGAGAAGTTGGGGCTGCTTCCCTTGTGGCGGGGGGTGGGGGAGAAGGCTAACTTGATGGTTTTCGAACTCATGAGGTGTGTAGGCAGAGTAGATGGGGAGAAACTGTTCCCGCTCGTCAACGGATCGAGAACCCGAGGGCACCGTTTTAAAGCGTTTCGCAAAAGACGCAAATGTGAGGCGAGAAACAAACTTTCTCACGGCGAGCGGTTAGGGTTTTTGGAGTGCGCTGCCTCAAAGCGTGTGGAGGCAGGTTCAATTGAGGCATTCAGAAGGGCATTGGGTGGTTATTTAAATGGAAACAATGTGCAGGGGATGGGGGAAAGGCAGAAGATCGGTATTAAGTTAAAGTGCTCACAAGCTGGCGCAGGCACGATGGGCCGAATAGCCGCCTCCTAGACAGCAACAGTTCCGATTCGGTTTATATAGGAAACTCGGCAGCCATTTTGCGCACAGCAAGCTCCCACAGGCAGCAACGTGAAGAAGACCCAGATTACCTGTTTTTGTGATGTTGGTTGAGGGATAAGTATCGTCCCCGATGAGGGATACCTCTCCTGCCCTTTGCAATAGGGGCCGTGGGATGACTTTTTTATTCTTTCATGGGATGTGGGCATCACTGGCAAGGCCTACATTTGCTTCCCATCCCTAATTGCCTCTTGAACTGAGAGGCTTACTCGGGCATTTCAGAGGGGCAGTTAAGAGTCAACCGCATTGCAGTGGGTCTGGAGTCACATGTCGGCCAGACCGGGTAAGGATCGATTTCCGTCCCTAAAGGGACATTAGTGAATCAGATGGGTTCTTATGACAATCGATGGTCGTTTTCATGGTCACCATTACTGAGACTAGCTTTGAATTGCAGATTACTAGTCCAGTGACATCACCGCTACACCACTGTCTCCCCTTTAGCAGCTGCCAGGGAGGGCTAATGTCTCTGTTTAAAGTCTCGTCTGAAGGAGGGCTCCTCTGACAGTGCAGTACTCCCTCAGTGCTGCCACTGGGAGCGTCAGCCAAGATATTGTGCTTGGGGTCCCTGGAGTCCTGATTCCGAGGAGAGTGATGCTAACTGAACCACGGCTGGCATAGTGGACTAGTAATTCGGAGGCCCAGGCTAATGCTGCGGGGATACGGGTTCAGATCCCACCACGGCAGCTGGTGGAATTTAAATTCACTTAATAAAACCTGGAACTGAAAGATAGTCTCAGTAACTATTCTGAAAGTCTCTAACTATTATCGATTGTCGTAAAAACCCATTTGGTTCACTAATGTCCCTTTAGGGAAGGAAATCTGCCATCCTTACCCGGTCTGGCCTACATGTGACTCCAGACCCACAGCCACGTGGCTGACTCTTAACTGCCCCTCTGAAATAGCCCCACTCAGTTCAAGGGCAATTAGGGATGGGCAACAAATGCTGGTCTTGCCAGCGACGCCCACATCCCATGAAAGAATAAAGGAAAGAAATATATATCTTTTGCGATGAAAGGCTATCTGGGCGTGATTACAGGATAGTAACATGGTGAGGGGAGGTTGGTGCCAGTGTAAACCCTCAGATCAATAGCAGGTAAATTGGGCAGTCACTTGTACATATTTCCAATTATGTCCTACCTAGCCCTCTGTTCCACTTCATTCGGGAATGAGGTGGATCTGCGATAGCCTGCACTTATACAGCGCCCTTAATGTGGTTTAAGAAGTGCCACGGTGTTTCATCAGAGCATTATCAAACCAATCTCTACACCAAGCCACAGATGGACAGATTAGGACAGGTGACCAAAAGCATGGTTCAAGGTCAGGCGAGAGTTCTGTTGGCGGGCGGGGGGGGAGAGCAAAGACTGGAGGCGGGAATGGAGGGAGTGGCGAGAGAGAGAGGGGTCAATGCAAGACCCAACCCGAGAAGCCACAGCCAAATGTAAAATTTCTATCCCTTGGCCGCAACAGACACGAGTCCCCAAACTCCCCTGTAAGCATAGGTGCAGTGTAATGGGCTGTCAGGACAGAGAGGTTTTAATGTGAAGGTTACAGCAAGCAATTAGGAAGGCAAATGGTATGTTCGCCTTGATTCCTACGGGCTTGGAGTATCAGAGTAAGGAAGCTTTGCCATTTATATAGGACACCGCACCTGGAATACTATTTCTGGTTTTGGTCTCCTGCGCCTAAGGGAGGACATATTTGAATAAAAGCAAAATACTGCAGATGCTGAAGGTCTGAAATGAAACCAAAGTGCTGGAAAGACTCCAGGTCTGACAGCATCGGCGGAGAGGGAAACAGTCAATGTTTTGAGTCCAGTGTGACTCCTGTGCTGAAGCAGAGCCACATTGGACTCGACGTTAACTCTTGTTTCTCTCTCCACAGATGCTGCCAGACCTGCTGAGCTTTTCCCAGCACTTTGTTTTCATTCCGAGATATCCTTGCGTTAAGAGTGAAGGGGATTGTCCTACGAAGAGATTGAGCAGACTGGGCCTACGTGCCTGGAGTTTAGAAGAACGAGAGAGAATCTCGTTGAAAAGCATAAGATTGTGAGAGGGCTTGACAGGGGTAGATGCTGCTGTTTCCACCCCCCCCCCCCCCGCCTGGCTGGAGAGTCTAGGACACGGGGGGTCACAGTCTCAGGATAAGGGGTTTGCCACTTAGGATTGAGATGAGAGTGTGGTGACTCTTTGGAATTCTCGGCTCCAGAGAGCTGGGGAGGCTCAGTTGCTGAATAGATTCAAGTCTGAGCGATGGATAGACTTTTGGAAATGGGGATCGAGGTATGAGGGGGGGAAGGTGGAATTGATGTAGAAGATCAACGTGCAGCCTCCTGCTCCAACTCTTCTGCTCTTAAGGGACATTTCAGGGGTGCAATCTATCCTAATGTTAAAATGCACCTCGCTGCAATAGGAGAGAGAGAGTCCCAACTCCCATTCCGATGCAGTACACTGTGGAAAATTTCAGAGGCTGGGGATCACCCACCGGAAATAGCTTTCAGCTTGAGCAAATTAAATAAATGATGAAATCGGTTGAGATGAGACGGAAGATTCCACGCGGTGGTCGCCGGGGAGCGTCCAGTGACCCGGCAGCGAGGGTCGCTGGGGTAGTTGTCTCCTCCCGCTGGGAATCCCGAGCAGCTCGTGCCCAGGCTGCAGTTCAGCTGAGCTGGCGGGTGTGGGGGCAGGGACGGGGGCTGGGGGGTGGCGGAGGGCAGGGCGCAGTGCCCACCAGCACGGAGGTAGGTGAGGCCAGATGGAGCCCGGTCAATGGCACTCTGTGCCAGCGCTGCCCCACGGATCCTACGACATGAGCTGGCCAGGCATTGAGAGGTAGACAGTGGTGCTCTGTACAGATTGCGCGTGACTCTGATTTACAGCAGTAGTGACGGTGCATCCTCCAAACTGGCTTATTGAAGAATGTGCGCACACACAGAACTCAGCCGGTTTAAAACATGGATGTTGATTAGTGGCGGCCGAGTGCTGTCCTCTGATTCACAATTCGATTTTCGATGGCTTAACTAAATTGCTGATGCTTTTTAGCCAGTGACAAGCCTTTGTGGGGGTGGGGGGCTGGTATTAGTGACTTTTACCAGTCCTTTTACTGCACGTTGGGTGCTACATGCTGTTAGGACCCCAACCGAGTGCGAACAAGAGGGTCCCAACTCCCCACTCTTGTGTCTCCGATAGGTAACCGTCAACGTTTGCCATGTTTCAAGGGGGATCTGGTGATGTTGGGTTGGGCGGGGGGGGGATGCAGAGAATTTGTCAGCTGGCCAGTTGAAATGATCAATTTTTTTTTTTAATTTAAGGTCTTTTTTTCTCCCCCTCGCCCGCCTAACGACCAAACTTGACTTTCCTCTCTTCTCTCCAGCTGTCCGAGACGAAGATTTTTACTGCCTCCAATGTTGGGCCTCTACCTTCAGGAACGGAGACTCTGACAATCACAGCGGGGCAAAGGTATGTGGTGCGTTCCCCTGCATTCTCTTCATTGCACCCACTCAAAAATCGCTTTTTTAATCGGAGGTTACAGGGGGCAGTCGCAATGTGGCGTCGAGTCCGCAGTCAGATCAGCCCTGATCTTACTGAGTGGTGGAGCAGGCTCGAGGGGCCGAATGGCCGACGCCTGTTCCTAATTTGTGTGTTCGCCTATCAATGCCCAGTTTGCCCGGCCGGCTTTGAACACGAACCTCTCGTTTTCTTTTCCAAATTGCTGCCAGGCAGAGCTGTTTCGGGTGATTAAACGTGGAACTTGGGCCCGTTCCGTCATCGTGTGTCAGGGGGTCTTGCCTCACCTAGCCGTCAACGCGCAGGAGAGGTGGCCCACGTCCCGAATCACTGCCGACGTGCCAGCTCAGAGCGAAAACACGACGGAGGTCATCAATCCCGGCCGCTTTTGCAGGAGCGGGACTGGTCACGCTGAAGGAAAGAGAACTGTCAACTGTGAAGGGATAGTTCCAGACTCCCAAGAGGACCCAGATTGGTGGGGATTAGCAGGCACATGGCAATTGAATTTAATGCAGAGAGGTGTTGAGTGATAACACTTTTAGTCAGAGGAACGAGGCTTGGTTATATAAAACCAAGCACGTTGTTTGAAAAGGGGTCCAGGAACAGAGGGACCTGGGTGGGGTGTGTGTTCACAAATCATTGAGGGTGGCAGGGCAGGGTGAGAAAGTGGTTAATAGAAGTGGGCATTACTCTGGGTCTCTAGATTACTAGTCCAGCGACAAGACCACTGCACCGCCTCCCTCCCAGCAGGGAACGCTGGGATTTATGGCAGATTTAGCACGAGCGAGTTCCCACTTGACACACAGTCGGGAAGCCAGTGACTGAAGTTGGAAGGTTAAGTTGGCGTCCAGCACCGGGACTTTCTGGCGATTGGGCGGGGTGGGAGGGTGTGTATCAGAGCCTCCCTTCACTCAGCTCCTGCTGTTCACGTGGCCACGATCAACAGCACTGGTGCAGACAACTGAACCTGTGTCCCTTCCCTGTTACCATGTTTACTGTTCTGCTGAACAACCTGAGCTAGGTGACCCTGCTATGGACACTGTCATTGACCCCCCCTCGCTCTAGGCTTGGGGGGAGGGAGTTTGAGTGCCACCACGGCGCCTCCTGGAATTTAAATTTAATTCATTAAATCGGGAGTAAAAAGCAAAATACTGCAGATGCTGAAGGTCTGAAATGAAAACCAAAGTGCTGGAAAGACTCCAGGTCTGACAGCATCGGCGGAGAGGGAAACAGTCAACGTTTTGAGTCCAGTGTGACTCCTGTGCTGAAGCAGAGCCACGTTGGACTCGACGTTAACTCTTGTTTCTCTCTCCACAGATACTGCCAGACCTGCTGAGCTTTTCCCAGCACTTTGTTTTCATTAAGAGATATACTTGCGTTAAGAGTGAAGGGGATTGTCCTACGAAGAGATTGAGCAGACTGGGCCTACGTGCCTGGAGTTTAGAAGAACGAGAGAGAATCTCGTTGAAAAGCTTAAGATTGTGAGAGGGCTTGACAGGGGTAGATGCTGCTGTTTCCACCCCCCCCCCCCCCCCCGCCTGGCTGGAGAGTCTAGGACACGGGGGGTCACAGTCTCAGGATAAGGGGTTTGCCACTTAGGATTGAGATGAGAGTGTGGTGCCATTAAGAATGGGCAATAAATGTTGGCCTTGCCAGTGATGTCCAGATCTCGCGAATGAGTTCATGGATTTGTGTAGTGCCTTAAAGCCGAGTATTGTTCTGCGTCTCAGTTTGTGACCTGGAGCGCGTTGCCTAAAAGGGTATGGTAGCAGATTCAGCAGTAGCTTCAAAAGAGAATTGGATAAGGACTTTCTTTTAAAAAAATAAAGTTTGAGCTACGAGCAACAGCAGGGTGGGGCTAATTGGGTAGCTGTTTCAAAAAGCTCGTGCAGGCAAGATGGGCTGAATGCCTTCCTTCTGTACTATACAATTGTAACTTTTTTTTAAAAAAATAGCTTCAGGCTGTCCCATTTCCAATATAAATTCCTTTTAAACTTTGTCACGCTGTACTTGTGGCTTCCCATCAGCATTAGGTACGTCTTCCCACTCAGGCTTTAACCATTGGAGTTTGGGAGAATAAGAGGCAACTGGATTGAAACCTTTAAGATCCTGGGGGGGGGCACTTGACAGGGTGGATGTGGAGAGGACGTTTCCTTCTGTGGGAGAACCTGGAGCTAGGGGGGGTCACTTGATAAATAAGGGATCGCCATCTAAGGCAGAGATGAGGGATTTTTTTTCTCAGAGGGTTGAGAGTTCCTCAAAAGATGGTATAAGATTATGAGGGGCATAGGTAGGGTGGATAGTAAGGCACTTTTTCCATTAGTAGAGGGGTCAATATCAGGGGGCATAGATTTAAGGTAAGAGGTAGAAGGCTAAGAGGGGAGTTGAGAAATTTTTTCACCCGGAGGGTGGTGGGAATCTGGAACTCACTGCCTGAAAGGGTGGTTGAGTCAGAAACTCTCGTAACATTTAAGTATTTAGATATTCACTTGTGTTGCCATAGCTTCCAGGGCTATGGCCCAAGTGCTGGAAAATGGGATTAGTGTCGTCAGATCTTTGTTGACCGGCGTGGACACGATGGGCTGAATGGCCTCCTTCTGTGCTGTAAACATCCGAGTCAATGGTGGAAGCAGAGCCTTTGAATGTTTTTAAGGCAGAGGCAGATAGATTCTTGTTAAACAAGGGGGTGAAAAGTTATCGGGGGTAGGCAGGAGGTTACAATCAGATCAGCCATGATCTTATTGAATGGCAGAAGAGGCTCGAGGGGCCGAGTGGCCTACTGCTCCCAATTCATATGTCCATATGATTGCAGGAAGATATACTCTAATCACTATCCTGTTTAAATCTCTACAAGTGCATTAGCAATTCTGTCCAGAGGCAATTATTATTCGTTTTCCTTACGGTTCTGTGGGATGGAGTAGATAAAATGTTTTACAAAAAGATTTTGTTTCTATTGGGTTAAACCTGTGTGCTCAATGTACATTGGCTGGGCTTCAACACGGTGTCTTAATGTACATTGATCCAACTTTGGCGTTCCGCTTGACTTTTCCCTTCCTCCTTGACGCAGGATTGACCTGGCGGTGTTGTTGGGGAAGCAGCCCTCCTCTTCGTCAGAGAACGAGCCAGCTCCCTTGGACAACTCGGCCTCGCCCACACTCTCTCAGCCCTTGGTGTTCAACAACTCGAAACAGCATCCAGTGACTCAGCCATCTCCCCCGACCACTTTCTCTCAGCACAATATGGTAAGCGCGGTCGGGTTGCGTTGGGATTGTGTCAGGGTGGGGGGGAGTGGGCAGGTCCGATTTTTGGTGTCGGATGCGCTGAGGGAATCCTGGCACAGCCGGTCTGCTCTGCTGTAGGACAGAAAATGTCTATAAACTCCGTCCCTCCCCTGTCCTGAACCACTATTACATTCCAGTCTGTAACTCACTCCCGGGTATCTGTTATTCTATATATAAACCCCCCGAACCCCTCGATTAGATTCCAGTCTGTAACTCACTCCCGGGTATCTGTTATTTTATATATAAACCCCCCCCGAACCCCTCGATTAGATTCCAGTCTGTAACTCACTCCCGGGTATCTGTTATTCTATATATAACCCCTCCCCCCCCCGAACCCATATATATATTATATATATTGCTTCACCATTCAGTAGAATTGTGGCTGATCATCTTCCTCAACTCCACTTTCCCACCTTATCTCCATATCCCTTAATTCCCTTAGTTCCCCAGAAATCTGTCAATCCTAACAATGGAGCATCCACAGCTCCCTGGGGTAGAGAATTCCGAAGATTGACGACCCTCTGAGTGAAGAAATTCCTCCTCACCTCAGTCCAAAATGACCAACCCCTTCCCCTGAGACCGTGCCCCTGTGTTCTAGACCCTCCAGTGAGGGGGAAACAGCCTCTCCGCACCGACCCTGTCAAACCCTCTTGAGATGCTTAAGGGAGTGGTGCAGCCTCCAGTGTGCTACTGAGTCAGGTCGGTTTTGGGCTGGGTTCTGCCTGTCCCTGAGTTAGGACAGCAATAGGGTTTCGCCAGTGCCCCAGGATTCAGGAAAGGAAAACTCGCCAGTGTTTGCCCTTTCTAGGTGGCTATCCAACCAGCTCTGCAGGAAATGCACAAGTAGGGGCACCTGGTAGGGCAGGATTGGATTCCACCTACCATGGGCTGATTCCCCGTCGGACAAACAACTTGCTGCCAACGTGTTGACCGGTGGTGTTCCTGTGCAAATAGCGTTCACTTAGGTGAAACGTGCCACTCCTGACCGCTGTCCCTTGCTGGAAGTGTTGGGGGGTGGTGGGGGTGGAGGTGTACACAACCGTTAAGATAGGGATCGGGTTTGGATACGATGCCCCACACAGTCGAATAGCTGACTCTCACTTGCCGTGTGAGTGCAGCGAATTTTTTTACTTTCTTGGGATGTGGGCATCGCTGGCATTTGTAGCCCACCCCTCATTGCCTTTGAACTGAGTGACCACCTGGGCCATCTCCGAGGGCAGTTAAGAGTCAGCCACGTCACTGTGGGCCTGGAGTCACATGTAGGCCCAACTGGCTATGGCAGATTCCTTCCCTAAAGGGGACATTAGTGAACCAGATGGGTTTTTAACGACAGTCGATGATAGTTGTCACGGTCAGCATTACTGAGGCTAGCTTTATGTTCCAGGTTTTATTAATTGAATTTAAATTCCACCGGCCGCTGTGGTGGGATTTGAACCCGTGTCCCCCCCCAGAGCATTAGCATGCGTCCCTGGATTACCAACCCAGTGACCTCACCACTACGCCAACCGCCTCCCCAATATTCCCGGCAAGAGTGGGTGCCGGAAGGAAACGGACCGAGTGTTCAAACTTCCGCCTCTTTTAAAGAGAGGTCAAGCGTCCGTTTTTTCTTGGGATTAAGGCGATGGTGCCTGATTGTTAACCAAGTTGGTCAGTGTGAAATCTCTTGGGGTTTTCGTATGTTGTGCGCCTCAGCTGTGACCTTGCGCCAAGGAGGTTTTTGTTCCCCCCCGGATGCTTTAGTTAGTCACGGCCTTAGGATAAGGGGTCGGCCATTTTGGAGTGAGATGAGGGGAAATTTCTTCACCCGCAGGGTCGTGAATCTTTTAAAAATATATAAATTTCGGCCTTTCTCGTCTCCAGGTGACAATGCTGAGTAAGAACTTTGGGGACGTGGGTGAGCCCAAGGGTGGCAGCACCGCGGGATCGCAGCTGCTGGAGCAGCTGAAGACTGCCCAGGCCCTGGCACAGTTGGCAGCCCAGCACACGCAACCCACCAGTAACGCCGCCTCTTCCTGGGACATGGGGCCCACGTCACAGCCCTCAGCGCTCGGCCATTTTGGTAAGCGGCAGATTGACCGAGGTTGGGGGTGGTGGGGGAGCTTTTGTTGAGCGCACGAGCAAGAGATTAAAAGTCTTTGCGTAGAATAGCAGCTCTGAGTGTACTTTAAAGTGCATTGGTTCCCATTGGTAGGAAGAGTGAGGATAAGCAATATAAAATAAAGGGTACAATTCTAATTAGAGTGCAGGGGCAGAGGGGCCTGTCCTTAGATAGGCACAACTCATAGGTGGCAGGACAGGTTGCTAGAGGGGCTAATCAGATGTACAGGGTCCTAGGTCTCATAAGTAAAGACATAGTATAAAAGCAAGGAAGTCATGATAAACCTGTATAAAATACTAGTTAGGCCTCACCTGGAGTATTGTGTCCAGTTCTGGGCACCACGCGTGAAGAAGGTTTTTTTAAAAATTCGTTCACGATGTGGGCGTCGCTGGGCAAGACCAGCATTTGTTGCCCCTCCCTAATTGCCCCTCGAACTGAGTGGCCTTGCTCGGCCATCTCAGAGGGGGCAGTTAAGAACCAACCACGTGTGCTGTGGGGTCCGGAGTCACGTGTCGGCCAGACCGGGTAAGGACGGCAGATTTCCCTCCCCTAAAGGGGCATTAAGTGAACCGGGTGGGGTTTTTTACAACGATCGATGATGGTTGTAGCGGTCACCATTACCGAGACGAGTTTTCGATTCTCGATTTATTACTTGCATTGAAATTCCACCAGTTGCTGTGGTGGGATTTGAACCAGCGCCTTCAACGTAGTAGTCTGGGCCTCTTGAGGATTGCTAGTCCGGTGACATTACCTCTGTGCTCCCCATGAAGGCATTGGAGAGGGTGCAGAAAAGATTCACGAGAATGATTCCAGAGCTGAGGAGCTTCAGTCATGTGGATCGATTGGAGAAGCTGGGACTGTTTTCCTTGGAGAAGAGAAGGCTGAGAGATTTATTTTTAAAGAGGTGTTCAAAATCACAAGGGGGCCTAGACAGAGTAGAGAGGGAGAAACCGTTCCCATTGGCGGAAGGATCGAGAACCAGAGGGCACTGATTTGAGGCGATTGGCAAAAGAAGCAACAGAGACATGAGGGAGGAACCTTTCTCGCGCAGCGACCGGTTAGGATCTGGAATGCGCAGCCTTAGAGTGTAGGGGAGGCGGAGTCGATCGAGGCTTTCGAAAGGGAATTGGATCGTTATCCAAAGGGGGAACGTTTGTAGGGATACGCGGAAAGGGTGGGGGGAAGTGACACCGGGTTAGTTGCTCCGGCAGAGAGCCGGCGTGGATGCGACAGGCCGAATGGCCTCCTGGTGTGCCGTGACCATTCTGAGATTCAATCCACGTGCGCCCTGTTTGACGCGCTTCCCTCTGATTTGTGGGTTCGAGCCCCATCCTGGAACTGGAGTCCCTCTGTCAGAATGTGGACCTGGCACGTTGCCAAGAGGGGCTGCCCCACCCGCCCCCACCTCAGGTCATTGGCCGCAACGGGGAGTCGCCCATCAAATCCGCCCAGGCCTTTGCCTGTCGCTGGCCTCGCTCGGGGTAGCTGGTTGGGAATGCCACAAACCGGGGCTTCTGTTTTGGGATAACTGAGAGAATCCCCGCTTGCTGCCTGAGTTCTGCTGCTGGTAAGCAAGAACAGGCTGAGCAGGGATTGCCGTTGTGTCCGTGCAGCTATCTCCAGCTGTAGGTTAGCGAGGCAGGCAGTCATTCATGTGTGGGTTTTCCAAGCATTAATCTCCTGGGAGCTGTGACATGGCTGATGGGCATCTCCCTGTTTTTTTTTTAAATCCAGAGTTGAAAAGCCAAACAGAGTCTTCAGTGCACAGCCCCTTCGCTCAGCGGCAGTCCTACTCCAACTCCAACATGATGGAAGTCTTCATCCCCACCAAGCAGCCGACGGCGACGCCAAACTCCCCCCTGCAGAACAAACCCGGTGCCGCCCAGGCCTCCCCGGGCTCCTCGGAGAACCAGCCCTCCAGCCCCCAGCCTGCGCAGCAGAAACTGAAACCCCAGAAGAAAAAGGCGTCCATCTCCTCGAAGGTGAGAGCGAACCCCGGGACGACCGGGAGGGAACGGGAAAAGGCGGTTTGCGTCCGCGTGGCGCCTTCCGCCATCCCAGGGGGCACCCCTACCCTGCCACCCCAACCCCCCACCCTTACCAAATGCTTTACAGCCAAGTGACGTGCCTTCTGAAGCACACGCACTGTCGCGATGTAGGAAACGCGGCAGCCAGTTTGCCCAGTGGGGGTTGGCGTTCTCACCAGAGTCGAAGTTCTGCGGCTTCCCCTCCCCGCGCACTCGAGCACAAAACCCGGGCAGACGCCCCCCCCCCCCCCCCAGGGTAATAAAGCCTCCGTGGGCTGCACCGTCAGCTGAGGCCTTCAAACCAGGGGGACCCAGCTGGCCCCCTCTTCCCCTTTGATGGAGGAGGAGGGAGTTCCACCCACGATCCTGGAGCCGATACCCCAAAAAAACGCAGCTTTTGCTTTGGAGCAGAATGACGGCTGCGTGGCTGTTTGTGGGATCTTGCTGTGCACAAATCGGTTGCCGCGGTTCCTACCTTTTACAGCAGTGACCACGCTTCAGAAAGCGCTTTGTTGGGTTACGTACTTCACCGAGTATGAAGGCGCTTTGGGACGTCCTGAAGCTGTGTGTGTACACGAATGTGGTTCTTTTCACCCGGTGCCTGGAAACCTGTGCAAGAACGTCAAGCCGTTTCATTTGAACTTTTCTCTCCTGCCCCTCCGTAGATCCCATCTTCTGCTGTGGAGATGCCTGCTTCGGCAGACATCGCAGGGTTAAACCTGCAGTTTGGGGCCTTGCAGTTTGGTTCGGAGCCCATGCTGTCAGAGTACGACTCAACCCCAACAACCAGTGTGCCAGTGAGCCAGCCCCAGAGCAGCCTCTACACCAGTGCTGTAAGGTAAGCCTGAACGCATTTAATGCTTTTTCCCCCCCCACCCCCCTCAGTCCCAGGACCTCTCTGCAGGAATTCCTCAGGGTCGTGTCCATCTTCAGCTGCTTTATCAATGACCTTCCCTCCGTCATAAGGTCAGAAATGGGGATGTTCACTGATGATTGCACAATGTTCTACACCATTCGTGACTCCTCAGATACTGTAGCAGTCCATGTCCATACGCAGCAAGACCTGGACAATATCCAGGCTTGGGCTGACAAGTGGCAAATAACGTTTGTGCCACGCAAGTGCCAGGCCATCATGCTGTCCCAACAAGAGAGAATTCCTTGATGTTCAATGGCCCATTCAATCCCCCGCTAGCAGCGTCATGGGGGGTGCGGTTACCATTGACCACAAACTGAACTGGACCAGCTATGCAAATACTGTGGCTACAAGAGCAGGTTTGAGGCTGGGAATCCTGTGGTGAGTAACTCACCTCCTGACTCCCCAAAGTCTGTCCACCATCTACATGGCACAAGTCAGGAGTGTGATGGAATACTCCCCACTTGCCTGGATGAGTGCACCTCCCACAACACTCAAGAAGCTCCACACCATCCAGGACAAAGCAGCCCCGCTTGATCGGCACCACATCCATAAATATTCACTCCCTCCACCACCGACGTACAGTAGCAGCAGTGTGTGTACCATCTACAAGATGCAACTCCCCAAGGCTCTTTGGGCCACACACTCCAAACCCATGACCACTACCACCTAGAAGGACAAGGGCAGCAGATACATTTGAACACTAACAACTGCAGGTTCCCCTCCGAGCCACTCACCATCCTGACTTGGAACGGTATCGGCCGTTCCTTCACTGTCGCTGGGTCACAAATCCTGGATCTCCCTCCCTAACAGCACGGTGGGTGTACCTACACCACAGGGACTGCAGCGGCTCAAGGGGGCGTCGCAGCACCACCTGCTGGAGTAACCAGTTGGGGACGGACAATAGATGCTGGCCTAGCCAGCGGCGCCCACATCCCATGACAAATTTAAGTCCGTCAAATGTAAGAGAAAATATCAGAATAGAGCGAGGCTTTAATGCTACTGTGAAGCCAAAGGCTCCTTTTTAATCTCTTTTCAAACCACCCAGCACCCCTGCATTTCAGCCTGATCAGGACGTGAGGGAGAAAGGAATAGAACGCTCTGCTGAGAGGCTGAGATGCACTAAGGCCTCTTATTTCCATCTCTGTAGCAACATAGAAGCAGGAGCGGGTCATTTGGCCCTTTGAGCCTGCTCCTCCAATCAGTATGTTCTTGGCTGATTCTGTACCTCAACACCATACTCCTGCTCTCTCCCCATGTCCCTTGACGCCTTTAGAGTCTAGAAACCTATCTATTTCCTCCTCAAATATATTCAGTGACTTGGCCTCCACAGCCTCTGTGGTGGAGAATTCTACAGGTTCACCGCCCTCTGACTGAAGGGGTTTCTCCTCATCTCAGTCCTGAATGGCCTACCCCATACCCTGAGACTGTGACCCCTCGTTCTAGACCCCCCACCCACCCACAGCCAGAGGAAACATCACCCCTACAACCAGTCTGTCCAGCCCTGCCGGAATTTTATACGTCTGCTCGAATGGCTCAACTCAGTCCCTGCCTTGGCTCATCTGCTGAAGCCCTCGTCCATGCCTTTGTTGCCTTCTGGACTTGACTTCCAACGGACGCCAAGCTCCCATGTTCTACTTCCTGGAAACGCGAGGTTGTCCAGCACTCTGCTGCCCTGTACCTGAACTCGCACCCAGTCACCCCTCGTGCTCGCTGACCTACGCTGGCTTCCGGCCCAGCAGCGCCTCCGTTTTTAAAATCCTCGTCCTGGACCGTACAATCAGGGATGGACAGTAAATGCTAACCTTGCTAGCAACGCTCACTCACCATTTGCATGAATGAATTTTTAAAAAAAATATATACCTAAACTGGGAAGGGTGGGGGTGGGGGAGTTTACAGTCTAGCTCAGCATCTCCACTGACGATTGCTTCGTGTTCACCATCACTTACGACGCCTCGGATGCTGAAGCAGTCCGAGAGTCCGAGCTCGCGGGCAAGGTTTCGGCACATTCTGACGTGGTGGGCATGACCTGGAGCAAGTAATGGGGTTGGGTGGGTGGAAGGGGGTGGTGGGGGTGGAGGCAGATGCGTTGGCTGGCCTCACCCACAGAGACTGAAGCTGCCCCCTGGCAAATGGACCCTGAGGAGAGATTGTGTGTGTGTTCCATAGCATTTGCAGCACAAAGACCGGCCCTTCTGTCTGGTCGCAGTCGATTCCGCGGCTACAGTTGCCAAGAAGAGTTCTCGCCGCTGTCCTGGTGCCCATATTTTTTCCAACTGACGTCTGGCCATTTATCGTGCTGTGGGATCTTGCTGTGCACAGCTACAGCGTTCCCAGCTTCATAGCAGGGCTCCACTGCGAAATGGCACTTAGAGATTTTCCAAAGCCCCATGAAGCGCTACGTCCGAGCATTCAAACCTACGAATTAGGAGCAGGAGTTGGCCATTCAGCCCGCCGCGCCTGCTTTCCCCCCATTCAATAAGATGGTGGCTGACCTGATTGTGGCCTCAGCTCCACTTTCTGCCTCACCCTAGTAACCTGAGATTCTTGACTAACAAGGGAGTCAATCTACCTCTGCTTTAAAAATATTCAATGGCTCTGCCTCGGCCACTCTCTCTGGGGAAGAGAGTTCCTATGACACAACTGTTGTATAAATGCACGTTTTTATTTCCCCTTGTTAATTATACAGGTTTAAGCACGTTTATCCTCATCATGCTGCCCTCTGACGTGAACCTGTCCGTTACGTGATATTACATAGCGTTTCCAGCACAGGCCACTCGGCCCCTCTGCTCCGTGTTGGTGTTTCTGCTCCACGCGAGCCTCCTCCCACCCTCCTCTTCATCTTTCCCCCCCCTCCCCCCATCAACATATCCTTCTATTCCTTCCTCCCTCGTGTGTTTATCCAGCTCTCCTCCCCATCTCTGCCCTCCGCCTCCCTCTGCTGTGGTCGCGGGGCACCTCCTTTCTCACCGCTCCTGTTGTCTTGCAGCGAGTCATCGCCGACGATCCCCTCCAATCAGAATCAAGACTCCGGGTACCAGCCCAACACGATCACCACGGCAGCGTTCACAGGCCAGAGCAGCGCCCCGGGGACGCAGTACGAGCAGAGCTCCAACCAGCGGGCTTCATATTCCAACTCCCTCTCGTCCTCTCCTCAGAAAGACCTGACACAAGCCAAGGTAATTGCCTCCTCGATCCCCAGCGTTGCGTTTAATCCGCCCCCACCCCCCAGCTTCCCGAATATGTGGCACTCTTCCCTAATGCGTGATTTCTCTTTTCAGAACGGCTTCAGCACGATACAGACATCGCAGTCCATTGAAGGTGAGTCGGACTTTGCGCTTCGAGGGAGGCAGGAGTGGGGGAACGGAGGCGGACCTGTTTCTAAGGGGTCCGATTTGGGCAGCTGTAGAGATTCGCCTGCTTGTGGGTCGGGGGGAGGCGGGGGCAGTCGTGGGGGCTGACCTTTGCAACAGAGGAGGCCATGGTTATGAGCTAAGTGCTGGTAAAGGGGATTAGGCAGGTAGGTCAGGTGTTTCTCACGTGTCGGTACAGACTTGATGGGCCGAAGGGACTCTGCTTCTGTGAAATATAATTGAGGTGTATAACACCGGGGGCTTGGCTGACGTAGATAGGAAGGACCTGTTCCCCTGAGCAGAGGGGTCAGTAACCAGGGGACATGGATTTAAAGTGATTGGTGGAGGATTGGAGGGGAGCAGAGGAGAAATATTGTCTCCCAGAGGGTGGTGGTAGTCTGTAACTCTCTATCTAGAAGCATGGTAGAGGCAGAAACCCTCCTCACACTTTTATTTTTTTAAACTTGGATACGCACTCTCCATAACTTACAGGGCTACAGTGGGGTTAAACTGGATAGCACTTTTTGCAGCTAGCAAGGACACGATGGGCCGAATAGCTGGGCCTCCCGTGCCTTAAGTTTAAACGATTCGCTTAAGCTAAGACCCGAATAAATCCAATTGGAAATTCGGGAGAAACATCCTCTAACCAGAGGACGGTGAGAATGTGGAACTCGCTCCCACAGGGAGTGACGGAAGCAAATAGCAGAGATACATTTACAGTGGGGTGGGGGTAAACTGGAAAAACACCTGAGGGAGAAAGGAATAGAAGGATAGGTTAATGGAGGGGTGGGGGAGAGGGTGGGAGGAGGCTCATGTGGAGCAGGAACACCAGCACAGGGCTGAATGGCCTGTTCCTGTGCTGGGAATACAATGTAAATGGCAGGTGCAAGGTCTGGCCTCTTAGTATTGGTGCAAAGGCAGGATTGAAATATGGACCAGTAGCATGGGTTTTTTTCAAGACTGATTTGTAAATCAGTTTGGTTTTAAATGTCATAAACCCTGAAGTCCATGGTGACAAGTTGCCTGAGGACCACCAGGGTTGGACACCTGGGTGAAAATGAAGTTGCAGCATTCACGGCCGTGTATGTAGATTGTCTCACGGTGGGCTGTGACCCTATGAGGGACCACGGCAGCCAATGGACAAGGGCGTACAGAGCAAACCTCACTTGGCTAACGTTCCACGTCTCCTGTTTTTGCACAGCTGCAGCTGGTTCTGCAGTGAAGTCTGACTCGCCCACGGTCCCCAGCATGGCTTCACTCTCGAATGCAGTATCTGCCTCGTCGCTATTAACATCGAACAGCCAGCATCCTGCGGGACTGGTCAGCCTTAGCCACACTGAGGAGCTCCCAAGCACTACCACCCCACAGCAGAGCAGGTAAGCGGCTCACCTCTCTTTCCAAACTGCTCCGTTAACCAGAAGCCACCTCGGTTTAACTCCTCCTCCTCCTCTTAGAATTGCGACATGGTCACAGCGCAGACGCAGGCCCGTTGCCTGTTCCAGGTCTCTGCAAGAACGATGCAGCTAGTCCCGCTCTCTTCTCTACCCCACCCCACCCCCAAACACCTCTTGCATACTTTCATCTTATATGTTTCCGTGAGACCACCTCTCATTCTTCTCAATGCCAAAGAATACAGCTCCAATTGATTCAGCCCCTCATCATAGGACGAGATATGGGGAGACGCTGGTGTAGTGGTAATGACACTGGGCTAGTAGTCCAGAGGCCCAGGCTAATGCTGTAAGGGTTCGAATCCCACCACCCATCTGGAAAATAAAGCCAGTCTCTGTAACGGTGACCATGAAACTATTATCAATTGTCGTAAAAACCCCATCTGGTTCGCTAATGTCCCTTTTTAGGGAAGGGAAATGTGCCATCCTTACCCGGTCTGGCCTACACGTGACTCCAGACCTACAGGATTGTGGCTGACTCTTAACTGCCCCTCTGAAGTGGCCGAGCGAGACACTCCAAGGGCAATTAGGGATGGGCAGCAAATGCTGGCCTTGCCAGCGATGCCCACATCTCACGAAAGAATAAAACCCAAGCCATCTCATCCCAAGAACTCTTACAGTACCCACTGCACCCCCTTCCCCCCCACATGGCAAATATAACCATCTCGAAATGTTAGTATGCAGGTACGGCAAGTGATTAGGAAGGCAAATGAAATGTTGCCATTTATTGCAAGAGGAATTGAGTATAAAAGTAGGGAAGTGTTGCACAGGGCCTTAGTGGGACTACATCTAAAGTATGCAGGTTTGGTTTCCTTGCTTGAAGGATAGAATTGCATTGGAAGCAGATCAGAGAAAGTTCACTCAGTTGCTCCTGGGATGAAGGGGTGGGGTTTGTCTTATGAGGAAAGGGTGAGCAGGTTGGGCCTGTACCCATTGGAGTTTGGAAGAATGAGAGGTGACCTTATTGAAACATACAAGAGCCTGAGGGGGAACTTGATAGGGTGGATGCTGAGAGGGTGTTTCCCCTTGGAGTCTAGAACTAGGGGACGTAGTTTTAAAACGAGGAGTCGCCTTTTTTTTTTAGTTTCCCATTTAAAACTGAGATGAGGAGGATTTTTTTCCCTGAGGGTCGTTAGTCTGTGGAATTCTCGTCCCCAGAGAGCAGTGGAGGCTGGGCCATTGAAGATATTGAAGGCTGAGTTAGACAGATGGTTGATCGACAGGGGAGTCAAGAGTTAGGGGGGAGCAGGCAGGAAATTGGAGTTGAGACCACAACCAGATCAGCCATGATCTTATCGAATGGCCGAGCAGGGCTGGAGGGGCCGAATGGCCTACCCCTTCTAATTCTCGTGTTCCCGTATATCCTTCCTTAAATACGGAGACCAAAATTCTTCGCAGTGTAAATTCCGGGTGTGGTCTCGCTGAAGCCTGTTGGCAATTGTAGCAGGACTGCTTTTATCCCTGTACTCCAGCCCCCTTGCGACAAAAGCCCAACGTGCTATTTCGAGCTGCTTGCTGTACCTGCGTGCTAACGTCCTGCGTTCCTTGTGCAAGCGCACCCCGAGTCCCTCTGAACGTCAACGTTTACAAGTGTCACGACGCTCCTAGCCGGCTGAGAAAACTTGCTGGGGGGGGTGCAGACCCATTTCGCGTGGGAAATCTCGTTCCTTTTCTGTGGTACCAGAACACTGCAGCCCCTCCTGGTCCCGTTTGCCACACCTTTACCCTGTTAAGTCATCAGCATTTTGGCCCCTTGCATAAAGGGGAAGGAATTGTGGTTGCGCACTGTCACTCTCAAATCCACCCTGGCAGGAGCGAGTAGCTCAGGTGCTTGATAAACGTGCATTGCTATCCCCAGTGGTGCAGTTTTAACGTGTAATTTTTCTCCCGTTTTACTCTTTCAGTACTGCGTCTACTCAACAGAGCAGCAGTCTGCCATCTTCCTCAGGGCGCACTTCAACTTCAACCCACTTGGTAAGTTGTTTTTTTTTTAAAAACCACCCTTAGTAGTCGTCTTGTTCAAAGGAATGTGCACAAACCAGCCCTTGACCTTCCTGTACTGCTCCATCTGGCTTAATAGGTGCATTAGCCAGGGTGACTGCTTGTTTATCTTGCCGTAGAACCCTGGGCCATAGGTGCACCACCTCCTCCATCTGCTCAGGAGCAGCTTGCATTGCTGTAACACTTTAACCTGGTAAATTGTTCCATCAGTTGATGTACCTGCTCCTAATGTTTTTTTTTTTATTCATTCTCGAGATCACTGGGTGTCACCGGCTGGGCCAGCGTTTGTTGCTTATCCCTAGTTGCCCCTTGAGAACCACCACCTTGAGCCGCTGCAGTCCATGTGGTGTAGGTACACCCACAGTGCTGTTAGAGAGGGAGTTCCAGGATTTTGACCCAGCGACAGTTAAAGAACGGCCGATTATAGTTCCAAGTCGGGATGGAGGGGAATCGGAAGGTGATGGTGGGAGTCATTTGTGGCACAGAAGTAGGTCATTCAGCCCATCGAGTACACGTTCTCTAGAGCAGTCCATCAGTCCCATTGCCCCCACTCCTTCCCCGTAGCCCTGCAAGCTTGGTTCCCTCAAGAGCCCATCCAATTTCCTTTTGAAATCATTCATCTGCACTCCCACTCCCCATCGTGGGCAGCGGGTTTCAGGCCTGTGTTTTTTTTTAAAAAAAAACTCTTCCCCTCAACCTCCCCGCATCTCTTGGCCAAACCCTTAAATGTGTCCCCCTAGCCTTTGTACCAACAGCTTTTCTTTATCTACCTTATCTAAACCTGTTATCCACCTCTATCAAACCTCCCCTCAATCTCCTTCACCAATTTGGCCCCTCGCTAACGTCTTTGCCTGGCCTGACCTACATGTGACTCCAGACCCATAGCAACATGGTTGACTCTTAAATGCCTTCTGAACAAGGGGCAATTAGGGATGGGGCAATAAATTCTGGCCTAGCCAGCGACGCCCATGATCGAATTTAAAAAAGTACTCCCAGGCGAACAGCCCCAGCTTCTGTAACCTTAACCTTGTTGCTAAAAAACCCCCTCATCCCTGGAACCACCCTGATCAATCCCCTCCGCACCCCACTCAAGGACCCTCGCGTCCTTCCTATAAAGTGTGGTGACCAGAACTGGACGCAGTACCCTAGCTGGGGCCTAACCAGAGCTTTGTAAAGGCTCTTTTTGTTCTTATTGCCCCTCTTGTCTGTCCATGGTCTACAGTTCCCTCGTGCACTTGTTGACCTCATCGTCCTCCGTGGCCAAGGTTGCTGGTGTGGGCAGTGGTGTAGAAATCGGTACCGGTGACCCCCCATCTTTCCCTCTTCCCGCCCCCCCCCCCACCCCTTTCCCCAGTTTATCCGCCTAGAGAGGTCAGGGTTCAGGGAATAATGGCCACTCGGGGCAAGATGTTGAGAGAGCGCAAGATTGAATTGCAGTGGAAGTGTCCCAGCAAGAGAGAGAGCCCCTTCTGGAGAGACGAGGGCAGGGGATATGATGTCAAGTTTGACACAGCGCCAATTTTCAATTCGTCAGGGTCCGCGTGAAGTGACTAATTGTGCGCACGGCTTTAAGTTGAGCTGGCCACACTGAAATATTTATTTTCAAGTGGATCACAATGAGTGTGCCTGGTGTAGCAGGAGTGCATAGCTCATCGTTTTTATTTAAGACGGTATTTAGTTCAGGCAGACTGTGTCTGCTGAGGTGAGGCTTGATGAGTCAGGCATTACAGTGTGTAAACTTGACTAACTTCCTTCGAGACCTTTCAATGTCATTGGACGCAGCCTCTTTGCCATGGGGCAGATGTTTATTAAAAGCCTTCAGAGGCATGTGGGAGTCAGCAGACCTGGATTCTTTTCTTTCCATGAGGTGTTGTTTGTTGCACCCGTGTTTTCTCCAATTGTGACTCCCTGCTGCCAGACCTCTGCTGCATCAGGTTTCCTGAAGTTAATACAGCAGTTTCTCCTTGTGGCTGCCTCCCCAACCCTCTTGGAATCCTTATTGGAGCATCTCTCTGCGCTCCTCCAATTCTGGCCTCTTGCACGTTTCTCCCACCCTCACCTCCCCGCCAGCTTCTATCGCTCCACCATTGGCGACCGTGCCTTCAGCTGCCTGAGGGTCCCCGAGCTCTGGAATTCCCTCCCCGACGCGCTCTCGCTTCACCCCTTAAATCCGACCTCTTTGACCCAGCTTCAGGGTCACCTGTCCTTGATATCCCCTTCACATCGCTCGGGGTCAGATTTTTGACCAGTCGTTTTTGCGAAAGCCGCTCGGGACGTTTTACTAGGTTTAAGGAGCTATAGAGACGCAAGTGGATAAAAGCAAAAAACTGCGGATGCTGGAAATCTGAAATAAAAATACCTGGAAAAACTCAGCAGGTCTGACAGCATCTGCGGAGAGGAACACAGTCAACGTTGCGAGTCCATATGACTCTTCACCAGAACTAAGGAAAAATAGAAAAGAGGTGAATGGAGCTGAGTTGTGAAGAGTATATATTTCTTTTTTTAAAATGGGGGGGGAATGTGCACGAATTTGTTGCAAGGAGAAATTTGAGAGCTCCTCTTGCTTTGACTTAGATACAAAATGGTGAACTGAGCTGATGAATTGCCTGAACTGCAGACGCACAGATTCTAGGATCAGTCAGAATGTAGTTCATCTTGGTGGGGATGGTGGGGCTGGCGAATGGGGATTTTGCAGGAGTCGTGCCTTTTGTAAGTTGTAAACGTTGTGGCGTTTTTGCACCTCGGTACGTTGTCTTGCCGTTTTACCAGGTTTCCCGAGTGACCGCCCGCTGCTAACCTTTTGTTTTTATCTTTGACCGTTCTCCCTGCAGCACACAAGTGTGGAAAGCGAAGTGAGCCTCCACTCGTCCCCCAGCACTTTCGCCACGGCAGCAAGCACTGTATCGGTGGCTCCGTCACCGAGCGTCTCCAACACCCTGGGAGGGGTCAGCAGCCTGGGGCTGAGTCTGGTCAGTAACTCCACTGTGACGGCATCATCCCGCAGCTCTGTTGCAACTACTTCAGGTAATGGACCGGGAGGAGCAGAGCGGACCCAGGGGGAAGGACTCCAGCAGGAAAGAAAATATTTACTCTTCGATTCCCGTCCACTTCCACTAACCAGTGGTTTTCCACCCACCACCCCCTCCCATCTAGTGGCCCAACAGCAGTCCTAACTTGCAGCACGTCCTGTTCCCTTAGTCCCCCTCGCTGACCTACACTGGCTCCCCAGTCAAACAACGTTGTGGCTTTTAAATTCTCCTCATCGTTTTCGAATCATTCCACGTCCTCGCCTCTCCCAATCTCTTCAGCCACCCCCCAACCCCACAACTCTCCGATGTCTGTGCTCCTCTTATTTCTGGCCTCTTGTGCGTTCCAGTTATAATCGCTCCATCGTTGGTGCTTATGTCTTCAGCTGCCTAGGCCCCAAACTCTGGAATTCCCTCCCTAAATCCCCCCCGGCGCCCTTGCACTTGCTCCCTCGAGCTCGCTGCCGCGCGCTCATTCTCGCGCGCACTCCTCCTTTGGACGTGCCTTAAGACCGAACTCTCCGACCAAGCTGTCCTTAACCTCTCCTTGTGTGTCTCGGGTCATACTTTGCTTTCTAACTCTCCTGTGCAGTGCCTTGGAAGTTGGGGGGTGGGGGGGGAATTTCATTATGTTCAAGGTACTGTATAAATGAAAGTTGTTACTGTAGCGGTCAGAAGGCTGTGGGTTTAAATCTCACACCAGAGTATAAAAATATCTAGGCTGGCCAACAGCAAGAAAGAACGGCACTGTCGGAGGTGCTGTCTTCCGGATGGGAAGCTACGCCGAAGCTTGGACAGCCTCTCTCTCCGGTGGACCCCACCAGCATTATTTCGAAGAGGGGTGGCGGTAGAGTTCTCTGGGGTGTTCCTGCTAACGTTTACCCCTCAGCCACTTTTTATATATAAAAAAAAATAATGGCCTGGCCGTGTATCTTGCTGTCGCCTGAGACCTCGCTTTATAATTTCCCTTCAGTCAAACAAGTATTATTGTGACGAACACTGGGATGTCAGAACATAATATTTTTAATAGTCAACCAGTTGGACCCTTAAATGACAAATCTAGCGTTTGTAGCCTAGAGATTTGAGACTTATTGAACTTAGGCCAGTTTACCATGGTGATCTACTAGTTCAGCACAATAGCTGCTACACTGCCTTAATATTAAGATTAATGATGAGGACGGAATATGGCTGGCATTCTTTTTTATCCTTATTAAGCTTCTGGGGGTTTAGAAATTTTACCCGTCTCGGTGGACGTGATGAGCAATTTTTAAATGTTTTTTTCCTGGGGTGTGAGTGTTGCTGGCTAGGCCAGCATTTACTGCCCATCCCTATTTGCCCTTGAGAAGGTTGTGGGTGAGTCACTGTCTGTGTGGCGTAGGGACACCCGCACTGCTTTCCACCTCCCCCCACCATAGTAGTTTGACACAACTGAGTGGCTTGCCGGCGGAGGGCAGTTAAAAGCCGACCACGTTGCTACGGGTCTGGAGTCGCGCAAGACATAGGAGCAGGAGTCGACCCCATGGTCCCTGGAACTTGCTCCGCCATTCGACATGATCTTGGGCCCCGAAATCCATCTTCCCGCCCTGCTCCCCCATATCCGTTAATTCCCTGAGACCCCAAAAATCCGCCCGGCCCAGCCTTAAAATGTGTTCAACGATGGAGCGTTTGCAACCCTCCACAGGAGAGAATTCCAAAAGTTCACAGCCCTTCGAGTGAAGAGGTTTCTCCTCATCTCCGTCTTAGACGATCGGCCCCCTTTTTCCGTGACTGTGCCCCCCACCTCCCGTGTTTTAGAATCTCCGACCAGCGGAAACAATCTCTCCGCATTCACCCCTTCAGAATCTTGTAGGTTTCAATGAGATCGCCTCTCATTCTTCTAAACTCCAGAGAATATAAGCCCAATTTACTCAGCCTCTCATCCTAGTACAACCCCCCCTCATCCCAGGGACCAATCTAGTGAACCTTCGCTGTACCGCCCCCAATGCACGTCTATCCTTCCTTAAATGTGGAGGCCAAAACTGCGCACACTGTTCCAGATGTGGGCTCACCAAAACCCTGTACAACTGCAGCAAGACTTCTTTACTCTTGCTCTCCAATCCCCTTGCGATAAAGGCCGACCTGTAGGCTGGACTGGAAAAGGATGGCAGATTTCCTCCCCCGCAGGGCATTGGTGAATTGAAATTCCCACAGCTTCCATGGTGGGCTTTGAACACCTGGATCTTTAGTCCAGGCCTCTGGATGAAGAACACAGTAACATTACCACATACAACTGTACCACTAGAATGGGCTGAATTGGCTAAGAGTTGTGATGAGAATAGTTCTTTTTTTAATGGATCGGGCACCTGCTCCCCATATCGCTTGACAGGAGATCCCTGTCTCTGCCGTCTGCCTCGCAAAGCGTTCACACTTTCCCTCAGGAGTTGCCTGATGGCCATTGAGTGACTGCCCTTGGTTGAGGATGGAGTCTCAGTTCGAGGATGACCGTCCGGCTGCTGAGAGATTGACCCCTCTGCCCCAAGTGCCCATTTGAGGCTTTGAATCCCCCTGTGCAATAACTGCTTGGCATTCAACACTGGCGGCCTTATTCAGTCTGCACAGGCTGCTGGACGATGTCATCCAGCTCTGTTTGAAAGCAGCTGTCGAGGTTGGACGTGAAGCTCGTTGCAACTGTAGAAGAATCTTTATTGCATCTAACCCAGTGCTGTACCTGTCCTGGGAGTGTTTGATGGGGACGGTGTAGAGGGAGCTTTATTCTGTATCTAACCCCTTGCTGTACCTGTCCTGGGAGTGTTTGATGGGGACAGTGTAGGGGAGCTTCATTCTGTATCTAACCCCGTGCTGTACCTGTCCTGGGAGTGTTTGTTGGAGACGGTGTAGAGGGAGCTTTACTCTGTATCTAACCCCGTGCTGTACCTGTCCTGGGAGTGTTTGATGGGGACGGTGTAGAGGGAGCTTTACTCTGTATCTAACCCCGTGCGGTACCTGTCCTGGGAGTGTTTGATGGGGACGGTGTAGAGGGAGCTTCACCCTGTATCTAACCCCGTGCTGTACCTGCCCTGGGAGTGTTTGATGGGGACAGTGTAGCAGGAGATTTACTCTGTATCTAACCTTGTGATGAACAGCATGTATTAACATTTAATTTTCATGATTTCCAGGGAAGGCTCCTCCAAATCTTCCTCCAGGGGTTCCACCATTGCTGCCTAACCCATACATCGTGGCACCAGGTCTTCTTCCCGCATACCAGGTGAGGAACATGACGAGAACAAAATGCGCACAAGTCTCTCTCCCCTCTTGGCATGGCGAATGGGTACTACAGTACATGGGGCGTGCGTTTCCCTCATTGAGTGCCAGTACATGGTTGGTGGCACTACTGCCCAGTTCCTGCCTGAGCAAGTGGTTAAGTGCTTCCTGCCCCCCCAACATCACTTCAAATCAAAAATGCAACTCAGAGCGAAAATGGAGGCTGAGATCCTTTGCAGAGTACTACTCTGATAGCCCGGGGTTAAAAAATCAAGTACCTCACGGCCCGGGTGTGAAGGGCATGTTTAGAACCAGTGCCAGAAAGTGTTTGATTACCCTGGGCTGATTTGGGGCCCTGAGGGAGTTTGATGGGGACAGCGTAGAGGGAGCTTTATTCTGTACTTGACCCCACGACGAAAGGGATATGATAACATTTTGGGTGTTGGACGTTGAGGAACAGATGAGCGCAGGCAGCTGCCATTCAGCCCCTCGAGCTTCTCCTGCTGCTCGGTTCGATCGTAGCTGACCTGTACCTCGGCTCTGTACACTTCCCATTACCAGACTGATCCCTGGGATAGTGGGGATTGTCTTGGGAGAAGAGATTGGGAAGACTGGGCCTGTATTCTCTAGAGTTTAGAAGGAGAGGCGATCTCATTGAGCCAAACAAAATTCTTTCAGGTCTTGGCAAAGCAAGAAGAATGTTCCCCCTTGCTGGGGGTGGCAGGGGCGGGGTGCAGTCTAGAACCAGGGTGGGGGGGATCATAGTCTCGGAAAAAGAGATCGGTCATTTAGGACCGAAATGAGAAGGAATTTCATCGCTCAGAGGGCGATGAATCTTTGAACCCTCTGGAGTAGAGAATTCCAATCACTGAGTATCTACAAGACAGAGATGAATAGATATCTACTGACTAAAGATATCAGGGAATACGGGCGTAGTGCAGGAAAACGCGTTGAGGTAAGAGATCAACCATAATCTGCTGAATGGCGGAGCAGGCTCGAGGGGCCAAAAGGCCACCTCGCGTCTTCTCCAGAGCCCACAGCCTTTTAAAGCTTTGCAGGAAGAGGCGTGAGAGTGGGTGAGTTGCTCTTGTGGAGAGCCAGCGCAGACGCCACAGGCCGAATAGCTGCCTCCTGTGCTGTAAACGTTCTCTGATTCAAGGCGTCGAATTTTCCAGATTTCCACGATGCTTTTGTGTAAAGGTGCTGTCATTGGTGAGGGTGTTGGTACGGCTTGTACACTAGCAAGGCTGGCACTAGGTATGAGGGAGGGTCCAAACTGAGCCACCTTCATTCCAAGCTTTTCTCAGGGATGCCCTGCTTCTTTCCCACACAAAAAATTCAAATAAATCCTAGGTTGTTGCAAATTGGAGCTCCCGATTATAACCGGGCCGGGACTGGGAATCGGAGGGTCCCTATAGCCTACCATTTGACCTTCCGTGTAACAAACTTCACTTGTTCAGAAGCTGCTGTCAACATTGGACATGAAGCTCATTGAAACTGTATACGACATTATACTGTATCTAACCCTGTGCTGTACCTGTCCTGGGAGTGTTTGATGGGGACAGTGCAGAGGGAGATTTACTCTGCATCTAACCCCGTGCTGTACCTGTCCTGGGAGTGTTTGTTGGGGACAGTGTAGAGGGAGCTTTACTCTGTATCTAACCCCGTGCTGTACCTGTCCTGGGAGTGTTTGATGGGGACAGTGTAGAGGGAGCTTTACTCTGTATCTAACCCCGTGCTGTACCTGTCCTGGGAGTGTTTGATGGGGACAGTGTAGAGGGAGCTTTACTCTCTCTAACCCTGTGTTCTTCCTTTCCTGTGAGTTTAAAAAGTTAACTTGTATAATGACTTATACTTGGGCACATTCTGTTAACTTTCCCTTTGTCCCAGCCTCAGGTGTACGGCTATGACGATTTGCAAATGCTTCAGACCCGGTTTCCTTTGGTAAGTGTTGCCCCTCCTGAAAGGATTTGTTTTTTTTCTGAGTGATATTTGATTGTTCTCGGGAGCAAGGGCCTTCAGTTCTGGTCACCCTTTGCATAACACTGGCTCAGCCCCAACTGGACTACTGCGTCCAGCTCTGGGCACCATACTTCAGTAACATTGTGAAGGCTTATAAGAGGTTGCAGCCAAGATTCACGAGAATGGGTTCCTGGGTTGAGGGACTTCAGTCACGTGGATAGATGGGAGAAGCTGGGATTGTCCTCCTTGGAGGAGAAGGTTGAGAGGAGATTTGATAGAGGAATTCAAAATCGTGAGGGGCCTGGACAGAATAGAGTGGGAGAAACTGTTCCTCTTGGTGGAAGGATCAAGAACGGGAGGGACGTGAGATTTAAGGTAAGAGCAAAATACTGCGGAGGCTGGAAATCTGAAATAAAAGCAGAAAATGCCGGTAAAACTCAGGTCTGGCAGCATCCGTGGAGAGAGAAACAGGGTTAATGTTTCAAGTCCGTATGACTTTTTCAGAGTTTTAGCCATACGGACTCGAAACGTTAACTCTGTTTCTCTCTCCACGGATGCTGCCAGACCTGCTAAGTTTTACCAGCATTTTCTGCTTTTATCACCGATTTTAAGGCGATTGGTGAAAGAAGCAATGACGATGTGAGTAACTTTTTACCCAACGAGCGATAAGAATCTGGAACGCTCTGCCTGTGTGTGGGGCGGAGGAAGGGTCGATCAAGAGAATCGGATTATCAGCCGAAGAGGAAATTTGCGGAGGCTACGGAAGAGCGGGACTCGCCAAGTTGCTGTTACAAAGAGCCAGCAGGGACTTGATGGACCGAAGAGCCACCTCCTGTGCTGTAGCCATTCTCTGCGGGGAAGCTGGGACTGTTTTAAACGCAGCGAGTTGTTGTGATCTGGAAGGCGTCGCCTGAACGGGCGGTGGAAGCAGATTTATTAGGAACTTTCAAAAGGAGAAGCAGCTGAAGATGGTTGGGCCGAGGACACTACCCTGAGGAACTTCTGCAGTGATGTCCTGGAGCTGAGATGACTGACCTCCAACAACCACAACCATCTTCCTTGGTGCTATCTATTACTCGAACCAACGGAGAGCTTTCCCCCTGATTCTCATTGACTCCAGTTTTGCTGGGGCTCCTTGATGCCACACTCGGTCAAACGCTGCCTTGATGTCAAGGACAGTCTCACTCTCACCTCATCTTTACCAGAGAGCGGACACTAGGACATGAACCACAAGTTGGAATAGGCTTAAATACCAAAAAGCTGTTCCAGCATTGGGCATTTGAGCTTAGCCCAGTCCAAGCATCACACATTCCTGTCACTAGACAATGATCAGGAGGATTGCCTATTAATCACAAGTGGCCCGGCTAGGGGTTTATTGCCAGCTTGCCTTCAGTCAGCAGCACAACTGCCATTTGATCAAAGGCGATGGGCCCAACTACGACAGCAGGAGCTGAGAGACGACAGCCTTGTACAGTAGTAGTGGGGGTGGGGTGGGAATAGATCTTAACCACACTGCGTGTCTCGTATTTCTGTTGATTCTTTTGCCAATCACCTTAAGTCAGTATCCCCTCATTCTCGACCCTTCTGCCGACGGGAGCAGCTTTTCCTTATCTACTCTGTCCAGACCCTTGGTGATTTTGAACACCTACCAAATCTCCTCTCAGCCTTCTCTTCAAGGCAACCGATAGCAGCTTCTCCAATCTATCCAGAATCGCAGAATTGTTACAGGGCACAGGAGGAGGCCATTCGGCCCGTCGTGTCTGCGCCGGGTCTCCGAATGAGCAATTCATCTAGTGCCATACCCTGCCTTCTCCCCGTAAACCCTGCACATTCTTCCCTTTTCAGGTAGCAACCTCATTCCCTTTGAACGCTTCAATTGAAGCAGCCTCCACCGCACAGAAAGCTGGTGCATTCCAGACCCTAACCGCTCGCTGCATGAAAAAAGTTTTTTCTCGTATCGTTTTTGCTGCTTTTACTAACTATTTTAAATCTCTGCCCTCTCGTTCCCAATCCCTTTCACGAGTGGGAACAGTTTTTTTTCCCTATCTACTCTGTCCGGACCTCTGATGATTTTGAACACCTCTATCAAATCTCCTCTCCGCCTTCTCCCTTCCAAGGAAAACGGTCTTAACTTCTCCAGTCTATCCTCGCAGCTGAAGTTCCTCGTTCCTGGAGCCTTTCTCGTAAACCTCTTCTGCAATGCCTTCACATCCTTCCTAAATTGCGGTGCCTAGAACTGTACACAATACTCCAGCTGAGGTCTGACTGGTGTTTTATTCAAGTTCAACATAACCTCCTTACTCTTGTACTCCATGCCCAATTAATAAAGCCTAGGATACTGTATGCTTTATGAAGTGCTCTCAACTTGTCCTGCCACCTTTAATGACTTATGCACATATACACCCCAGCCCCTCTGCTCCTGCACTCCCTTTAGTGTTGTACCCTTTATTTTGTACTGTCTCTCCATGTTCTTCCTACCAAAATATATCGCGCCTCATTTCTCGGCATTGAACTTCCTCTGCCACATGACTGAAGTCCCTCATCGCTAAACCATTCTCGTAAATTTTGCCTGCAATCTCTCCAAAGGCTTGATGCCTTTCCTAAAGTGTGGTGCCCCAGAGCTGTGCGCAATACTCCAGTTGGGGCTGATCCGGTGTTTCATAAAGGGTGACCAGAACTGAAGTTTCTCCCTGTTGGTTGGCGCTGTCCATCTAGATGAGATACTAAACCCCTCTGGCTGTTCGAGTGGGTGGTATGGTGCTCCCTGAAGAGCAAAAGAGACCCCCCGGGCAACAACCTTCCCTCATCTAACAATGACCCCAAAAGAAACTATGTCGAGCTTGACGCTCATGGGATCCTGCTGTGCATAAAATGAATCAGTCCGCAACTTTAAATGTCGTTTGGTAGTACAGAAATTGAGTATTGCTGAATAAAGACATTTTCACAGAATCTCAGAGGCCCTTCGGCCCATCGAGTCTGCACCAACACGTGAGAAGCACAAAAGTTGCCACAGCTTTTTGCCTTGCACTCAGGACAATCACAAAAATACTAATGTCAGGAAGCAGCAATTTTATACTTTGAGGAGAGAGTTGCTGATTGGTTGGCAAGTGGATTCTGGTAGAGGTATTGCATTAAGAATGCACCAGTTAATGGTGACTGACAGTTAACAGGCAAGCATTGCTTGAATTCTGAACCAGGCAGCTTGACTCTAATTGGTCAAGGCATTGCCCTGAGGAATAAACCAGCGAATGGCTGTCACGTATTTTGTGCAAGATGAAAAGCTTTGACAAAGTGTCTTTTGTCAGCAACACTCAAGATCTTCAAATGTATGAAGATGGTGACTGTGTAAAAAATACTTAATTCTAAATAAATAAGGCGCTTTGCGATGTCTGGCGGACTTGAAATGCATGTCTTGATCTACTCTGTTGACGAAGAGTGAAAGCTGACTTAGAATTCGCCTGAAGTCAGCTATCTTAACGGAGGATATTGTCGGGACCTGCGGCTGTGATGAAAGGCCTTTGCGATGCGGTACCCTCCACATGGGTAAATCACAAGAAGACTGTTCGCCATGCCAGGGGCACAACAAGGAATGAGGGCTCTCTCCGGCTGCACTAAGCAGCATCGGGTGACGCTGTGTTCATTGCGCTCCTTTGCAGTTAAGTCGTACGCTCTCCTGGGTCCCCATTTGCCACCAAGGTCTTTTTGTGACATTGAGCTACTTGCGTTCCGACGCCCGTCTGTAGCTGACCGAGTGGTGCCAACTTGGGTGGGAGGATTGCTGGGCCGAAGCCAGCTGCTTTCCTGCGGGTGGGAAAGGCCGGTGGGGTGGTGGGGGGAACTTCGCCTCAGGGCTGCGTTTTGTTTTTAATCCAGTGGAAGAGCTGTGCTGATGGTAAGGGAAAGGCGCTGAGAGTGGATTGCCTTGATGGCGAGGGACTGGAGGAATTGCTCCCTCAGAGAGGCTGAGGCCCCGTTCCTGTCCTGTGTGTGTCACGCTTTGCATGTGGAATTTGGCTGGCTGACACCGACCATGAGGAAAGCTCCGGAAAGGTGCAGGGAGGGGCCGCTTTGTTGCAAACCCCAGCTCCCCGGCACGGTTAGATTGTATC
>NW_027599066.1:0-32154 GCF_964194155.1 Cetorhinus maximus | reverse complement strand
AACAGGATTGTGTGGAGAGGGAGAGTGGAACAGGATTGTGTAGAGAGAGAGAGAGTGGAACAGGATTGTGTGGAGAGGGAGAGTGGACAGGATTGTTTGGAGAGACAGAGTGGAACAGGATTGTGTGGAGAGAGAGAATGTGGAACAGGATTTTGTGGAGAGTGAGAGTGGAACAGGATTGTGTGGAGAGTTAGAGTGGTATTGGTTTGTTTGGAGAGCGAGAGAGTGAAACAGGATTGTGTGGAGAGAGAGAGAGTGGAAAAGGATTGTGTGGAGAGAGAGAGTGGATCAGGATTGTGTGGAGAGAGAGAGAGTGGAACAGGGTTGTGTGGAGAGAGAGAGAGAGAGAGAGTGGAACAGGATTCTGTGGAGAGAGAGTGAGAGAGAGAGAGCGGAAAAGGATTGTGTGGAGAGAGAGAGAGTGGAACAGGATTGTGTGGAGAGGGAGAGTGGAACAGGATTGTGTGGAGAGAGAAAGAGTGGAACAGGATAGTGTGGAGAGAGAGAGTGGAACAGGATTGTGTGGAGGGAGAGAGAGTGGAACATGATTGTGTGGAGAGAGAGAGAGTGGAACAGGATTGTGTGGAGAGAGAGAGAGTGGAACAGGATTGTGTGGAGAGAGAGATTGGAACAGTATTGTGTGGAGAGAGAGAGAATGGAACAGGATTGTGTGGATAGAGAGAGAGTGGAACAGGATTGTGTGGAGAGAGAGAGAGTGGAACAGGATTGTATGGAGAGAGGGAGAGTGGAACGGGATTGTGTGGAGAGAGAGAGAGTGGAACAGGATTGTGTGGAGAGAGAGAGAGTGGAACGGGATTGTGTGGAGAGAGAGAGTTGTACAGGATTGTGAGGAGAGGGAGAGAGAGTGGAACAGGATTGTGTGGAGAGAGAGAGCGGAACAGGATTGTGTGGAGAGAGAGTGGAACAGGATTTTGTGGAGTGAGAGAGTGGAACAGGATTGTGTGGAGAGAGAGAGAGAGTGGAACAGGATAGTGTGGAGAGAGAGGGAGTGGAACAGGATTGTGTGGAGACAGAGAGTGGAACAGGATTGTGCGGAGAGAGAGAGTGTGGAACAGGATTGTGTGGAGAGAGAGAGTGGAACAGGATTGTGCGGAGAGAGAGAGAGTGGAACAGGATTGTGTAGAAAGAGAGAGAGTGGAACGGGATTGTGTGGAGAGAGAGCGAGTGGAACAGGATTGAGTAGAGAGAGAGAGAGAGGAACAGGATTGTGTGGAGAGAGAGAGTGGAACAGGATTGTTTGGAGAGAGAGAGTAAAACAGGATTGTGTGGAGAGAGAGAGTGGAACAGGATTGTGTGGAGAGAGAAAGTGGAACAGGATTGTGTGGAGAGAGAGAGAGTGGAACAGGATTGTGTGGAGAGAGAGAGTGGAACAGGATTGTGTGGAGAGAGAGTGGAACAGGATTGTGTGGAGAGAGAGAGAGTGGAACAGGATTTTGTGGAGAATGAGAGTGGACGGACTGTGTGGAGAGAGAGAGTGGAGCAGGATTTTGTGGAGAGAGAGAGAGTGGAACAGGACTGAGTGGAGAGAGAGAGTGGAACAGGATTGGGTGGAGAGAGAGAGTGTGGAACAGAATTGTGTGGAGAGAGAGAGGGAGAGTGTATCAGGATTCTGTGGAGGGAGAGAATGTGGAAAAGGATTTTGTGGAGAGAGAGAGAGAGAGTGGAACAGGATTGTGTGGAGAGAGATAGAGTGGAACAGGATTTTATGGAGAGAGAGAGAGGAACAGGATGGTCTGGAGAGAGAGAGTGTGAAACAGGATTGTGTGGAGAGAGAGAGTGGAAAAGTATTGTGTGGAGAGAGAGAGAGTGGAACAGGATTGTGTGGAGAGAGAGAGTGGAACAGGATTGTGTGGAGAGAGAGAGTGGAACAGGATTGTGTGGAGAGAGAGAGTGGAACAGGATTGTGCGGAGAGGGAGAGTGGAACAGGATTGTGTGGAGAGAGAGAGAGTGGAATAGGATTGTGTGGAGAGAGAGTTAGAGAGTGGAACAGGATTGTGTGGAGAGGGAGAGTGGATCAGGATTGTGTGGAGAGAGAGAGAGTGGAACAGGATTGTGTGGAGAGAGAGAGAGAGAGAGAGTGGAACAGGATTGTGTGGAAGAGAGAGAGTGGATCAGGATGGTGTAGAGAGGGAGAGTAGAACAGGATTGTGTGGAGAGAGAGAGAGAGAGAGAGTGGAACAGGATTGTGTGGAGAGAGAGAGAGAGAGAGAGAGAGCGGAAAAGGATTGTGTGGAGAGAGAGAGAGTGGAACAGGATTGTGTGGAGAGGGAGAGTGGAACAGGATTGTGTGGAGAGAGAGAGAGTGGAACAGGATTTTGTGGAGAGAGAGAGTGGAACAGGATTGTGTGGAGCGAGAGAGAGTGGAACAGGATTGTTTGGAGAGAGAGAGAGTGGAAGAGGATTGTGTGTAGAGGGAGAGTGGAACAGGATTGTGTGGAGAGAGAGAGAGTGGTAGAGGATTTTGTGGAGAGGAAGAGTGGAACAGGATTGTGTGGAGAGAGAGGGTGGAACAGGATTGTGTGGAGAGAGAGAATGTGGAACAGGATTTTGTGGAGAGGGAGAGTGGAAGAGGATTGTGTGGAGGGGGTGAGTGGAACAGCATTGTGTGGAGAGAGAGAGTGGAACAGTATTGTGTGGAGAGAGAGAGAGAGTGCAACAGGATTGTGTGGAGAGGGAGAGTGGAACAGCATTGTGGAGAGAGAGAGAGATTGCAACGGGATTGTGTGGAGAGAGAGAGTGGAACTGGATTGTGTGGAGAGGGAGAGAGAGGGAACAGGATTGTGTAGAGAGGTAGAGTGGTATTGCATTGTTTGGAGAGCCAGAGAGTGAAACAGGATTGTGTGGAGACAGAGAGAGTGGAAAAGGATTGTGTGGAGAGAGAGAGAGAGTGGAACAGGATTTTGTGGACAGAGAGAGAGAATGGAACAGGATTGTGTGGACAGTGAGAGAGAGAGTGTAGCAGGATTGTGTGGAGAGTGAGAGTGGACGGGATTGTGTGGAGAGAGAGAGGGAGAGGAACAGGATTGTTTGGAGAGAGACAGAGAGGAACAGGATTGTGTGGAGAGCGAGAGAGTGGAAAAGGATTGTGTGGAGGGAGAGAATGTGGAACTGGAGTGTGTGGAGAGAGAGAGAGAGAGTGGAACAGGATTTTGTGGAGAGATAGAGAGTGGAACAGGATTGTGTGGAGAGAGAGAGAGTGGAACAGGATTTTGTGGAGAGAGAGAGAGTGGAACAGGATTGTGTGGATAGAGAGAGAGTGGAACAGGATTGTGTGGAGGGGGTGAGTGGAACAGGATTGTGTGGAGAGAGAGAGTGGAACAGGATTGTGTGGAGAGAGAGAGAGAGTGGAACAGGATTGTTTGGAGAAGGAGAGTGGAACAGGATTGTGGAGAGAGAGAGAGAGAGTGGAACAGGATTGAGTGGTGAGAGAGAGAGAGTGTACAGGATTGTGTGGAGCGAGAGAGTGGAACTGGATTTTGTGGAGAACGAGAGCGGTCGGATTGTGTGGAGAGAGAGAGTGGAACAGGATTGTGTGGAGAGAGAGAGCGGAACAGGATTTTGTGGAGAGAGAGAGAGTGCAACAGGATTTAGTGGAGAATGAGAGTGGACGGACTGTGTGGAGAGAGAGAGTGGAACATGATTGTGTGGAGAGAGAGAGAGTGGAAGAGGATTGTGTGGAGAGGGAGAGTGGAACAGGATTGTGAGGAGAGAGAGAGAGTGGAACAGTGTTGTGTGGAGAGAGAGAGTGGAACAGGATTGTGTGGAGAAATAGAGAGTGGAACAGGATTGTGTGGAGAGAGAGAGTGGAACAGGATTGTGTGGAGAGAGAGAGAGAGGATCAGGATTGTGTGGAGAGGGAGATTGGAACAGGATTGTATAGAGAGAGAGAGAGTGGAACAGGATTGTGTGGAGAGGGAGAGTGGACAGGATTGTGTGGAGAGACAGAGTGGAACAGGATTGTGTGGAGAGAGAGAATGTGGAACAGAATTATGTGGAGAGGGAGAGTGGAACAGGATTGTGTGGAGAGTTAGAGTGGTATTGGATTGTTAGGAGAGCGAGAGAGTGATACAGGATTGTGTGGAGAGAGAGAGAGTGGAAATGGATTGTGTGGAGAGAGAGAGAGAGTGGAACAGGATTGTGTGGACAGAGAGAGAGAATGGAACAGGATTGTGTGGACAGTGAGAGAGAGTGGAACAGGATTGTGTGGAGAGTGAGAGAGAGAGAGAGCGGAAAAGGATTGTGTGGAGAGAGAGAGAGTGGAACAGGATTGTGTGGAGAGAGAGAGTGGAACAGGATTGTGTGGAGAGAGAGAGAGTGGAGCATGATTGTGTGGAGAGAGAGTGAGTGGAACAGGATTGTGCGGAGAGAGAGAGAGTGGAACAGGATTGTGTGGAGAGAGAGAGTGGAACAGTATTGTGTGGAGAGAGAGAGAGTGGAACAGGATTGTGTGGAGAGAGAGAGAGTAGAACAGGATTGTGTGGAGAGAGAGAGAGTGGAACAGGATTGTATGGAGAGAGGGAGAGTGGAACGGGATTGTGTGGGGAGAGAGAGAGAGTGGAACAGGATTGTGTGGAGAGAGAGAGAGTGGAACGGGATTGTGTGGAGAGAGAGAGTTGTACAGGATTGTGTGGAGAGGGAGAGAGAGTGGAACAGGATTTTGTGGAGAGAGAGAGTGGAACAGGATAGTGTGGAGAGAGAGAGAGTGGAACAGGATTGTGTGGAGAGAGAGAGTGGAACAGGATTGTGCGGATAGAGAGAGTGTGGAACAGGATTGTGTGGAGAGAGAGAGTGGAACAGGATTCTGTGGAGAGAGAGAGAGAGTGGATCAGGATTCTGTGGAGGGAGAGAATGTGGAATAGGAGTGTGTGGAGAGAGAGAGTGGAACAGGATTGTGTGGAGAGAGAGAGTGGAACAGGATTGTGTGGAGAGAGAGAGAGTGGAACAGGATTGTGTGGAGAGAGAGAGAGTGGAACAGGATTGTGTGGAGAGAGAGAGTGGAACAGGATTGTGTGGAGAGAGAGAGAGTGGAACAGGATTGAGTGAAGAGAGAGAGAGAGAGTGGAACAGGATTGTGTGGAGAGAGAGAGTGGAACTGGATTTTGTGGAGAATGAGAGTGGACGGATTGTGTGGAGAGAGAGAGTGGAACAGGATTGTGTGGAGAGAGAGAGCGGAACAGGATTTAGTGGAGAGAGAGAGAGTGCAACAGGATTTTGTGGAGAATGAGAGTGGACGGACTGTGTGGAGAGAGAGAGAGTGGAACATGATTGTGTGGAGAGAGAGAGAGTGGAAGAGGATTGTGTGGAGATGGAGAGTGGAACAGGATTGTGTGGAGAGAGAGAGAGTGGAACAGTGTTGTGTGGAGAGAGAGAGTGGAACAGGATTGTGTGGAGAGATAGAGAGTGGTTCAGGATTGTGTGGAGAGGGAGAGTGGAACAGGATTGTGTAGAGAGAGAGAGAGTGGAACAGGATTGTGTGGAAAGGGAGAGTGGACAGGATTGTGTGGAGAGACAGAGTGGAGCAGGATTGTGTGGAGAGAGAGAATGTGGAACAGGATTTTGTGGAGAGGGAGAGTGGAACAGGATTGTCTGGAGAGTTAGAGTGGTATAGGATTGTTTGGAGAGCGAGAGAGTGAAACAGGATTGTGTGGAGAGAGAGAGAGTGGAAATGGATTGTGTGGAGAGAGAGAGTGGATCAGGATTGTGTGGAGAGAGAGAGTGGAACAGGATTGTGTGGAGAGAGAGAGAGTGGAACAGGATTGTGTGGAGAGAGAGAGAGTGGAACAGGATTGTGTGGAGAGAGAGAGTGGAACAGGATTGTGTGGAGAGAGAGAGAGTGGAACAGGATTGAGTGAAGAGAGAGAGAGAGAGTGGAACAGGATTGTGTGGAGAGAGAGAGTGGAACTGGATTTTGTGGAGAATGAGAGTGGACGGATTGTGTGGAGAGAGAGAGTGGAACAGGATTGTGTGGAGAGAGAGAGCGGAACAGGATTTAGTGGAGAGAGAGAGAGTGCAACAGGATTTTGTGGAGAATGAGAGTGGACGGACTGTGTGGAGAGAGAGAGAGTGGAACATGATTGTGTGGAGAGAGAGAGAGTGGAAGAGGATTGTGTGGAGATGGAGAGTGGAACAGGATTGTGTGGAGAGAGAGAGAGTGGAACAGTGTTGTGTGGAGAGAGAGAGTGGAACAGGATTGTGTGGAGAGATAGAGAGTGGTTCAGGATTGTGTGGAGAGGGAGAGTGGAACAGGATTGTGTAGAGAGAGAGAGAGTGGAACAGGATTGTGTGGAAAGGGAGAGTGGACAGGATTGTGTGGAGAGACAGAGTGGAGCAGGATTGTGTGGAGAGAGAGAATGTGGAACAGGATTTTGTGGAGAGGGAGAGTGGAACAGGATTGTCTGGAGAGTTAGAGTGGTATAGGATTGTTTGGAGAGCGAGAGAGTGAAACAGGATTGTGTGGAGAGAGAGAGAGTGGAAATGGATTGTGTGGAGAGAGAGAGTGGATCAGGATTGTGTGGAGAGAGAGAGAGTGGAACAGGATTGTGTGGAGAGAGAGAGAGAGAGAGAGTGAGTGGAACAGGATTGTGTGGAAGAGAGAGAGTGGAACAGGATTCTGTAGAGAGGGAGAGTGGAACAGGATTGTGTGGAGAGAGAGAGAGAGAGAGAGTGGAACAGGATTTTGTGGAGAGAGAGAGAGAGAGGGAGAGAGAGAGCGGAAAAGCATTGAGTGGAGAAGGAGAGAGTGGAACAGGATTGTGTGGCGAGGTAGAGTGGAACAGGATTGTGTGGAGAGAGAGAGAGTGGAACAGGATTGTGTGGAGAGAGAGAGTGGAACAGGATTGTGTGGAGAGAGAGAGAGTGGAACATGATTGTGTGGAGAGAGAGAGAGTGGAACAGGATTGTGTGGAGAGAGAGAGAGTGGAACAGGATTGTGTGGAGAGAGAGATTGGAACAGTATTGTGTGGAGAGAGAGAGAGTGGAACAGGATTGTGTGGAGAGAGAGAGAGTGGAACAGGATTGTGTGGAGAGAGCGAGAGTGGAACAGGATTGTATGGAGAGAGGGAGAGTGGAACGGGATGGTGTGGAGAGAGAGAGAGTGGAACAGGATTGTGTGGAGAGAGAGAGAGTGGAACGGGATTGTGTGGAGAGAGAGAGTTGTACAGGGTTGTGAGGAGAGGGAGAGAGAGTGGAACAGGATTGTGTGGAGAGAGAGAGCGGAACAGGATTGTGTGGAGAGAGAGAGAGAGTGGAACAGGATTTTGTGTAGAGAGAGAGTGGAACAGGATTGTGTGGAGAGAGAGAGAGAGTGGAACAGGATAGTGTGGAGAGAGAGAGAGTGGAACAGGATTGTGTGGAGAGAGAGAGTGGAACAGGATTGTACGGAGAGAGAGAGTGTGGAACAGGATTGTGTGGAGAGAGAGAGTGGAACAGGATTGTGTGGTGAGAGAGGGAGAGTGGATCAGGATTTTGTGCAGGTAGAGAATGTGGAACAGGAGTGTGTGGAGAGATAGAGAGAGTGGAACAGGATTGTGTGGAGAGAGAGAGAGTGGAACAGGATTGTGTGGAGAGAGAGAGAGTGGAACGGGATTGTGTGGAGAGAGAGAGAGTAGAATAGGATTGAGTGGAGAGAGAGAGAGAGGAACAGGATAGTGTGGAGAGAGAGAGTGGAACAGGATTGTTTGTAGAGAGAGAGTGGAACAGGATTGTTTGGAGAGAGAGAGTGGAACAGGATTGTGTGGCGAGTGAGAGTTAAATAGGATTGTGTGGAGAGAGAGAGAGTGGAACAGGATTGTGTGGAGAGAGAGAGAGTGGAACAGGATTGTGTGGAGAGAGAGTGGAACAGGATTGTGTGGAGAGAGAGAAAGAGTGGAACAGGATTTTGTGGAGAATTAGAGTGGACGGACTGTGTGGAGGGAGAGAGTGGAACAGGATTTTATGGAGAGAGAGAGAGTGGAACAGGACTGAGAGGAGAGAGAGAGACTGGAACAGGATTGGGTGGAGAGAGAGAGTGTGGAACAGGATTGTGTGGAGAGAGAGAGGGAGAGTGGATCAGGATTCAGTGGAGGGAGAGAATGTGGAAAAGGAGTGTGTGGAGAGAGAGAGAGAGAGTGGAACAGGATTGTTTGGAGAGAGAGAGAGTGGAACAGGATTGTGTGGAGAGAGAGAGAGGAACAGGATGGTCTGGAGAGAGAGAGAGTGGAACAGGATTGTGTGGAGAGAGAGAGTGGAAAAGTATTGTGTGGAGAGAGAGAGAGTGGAACAGGATTGTGTGGAGAGAGAGAGTGGAACAGGATTGTGTGGAGAGAGAGAGTGGAACAGGACTGTGTGGAGAGAGAGAGTGGAACAGGATTGTGTGGAGAGAGAGAGTGGAACAGGATTGTGAGGAGAGGGAGAGTGGAACAGGATTGTGTGGAGAGAGAGAGAGTGGAACAGGATTGTGTGGAGAGAGAGTGGATCAGGATTGTGTGGAGAGAGAGAGAGAGTGGAACAGGATTGTGTGGAGAGAGAGAGAGAGAGAGAGTGGAACAGGATTGTGTGGAGAGAGAGAGAGAGAGAGAGAGCGGAAAAGGAATGTGTGGAGAGAGAGAGAGTGGAACAGGATTGTGTGGAGAGGGAGAGTGGAACAGGATTGTGTGGAGAGATAGAGAGTGGAACAGGATTTTGTGGAGAGAGAGAGTGGAACAGGATTGTATGGAGCGAGAGAGAGTGGAACAGGATTGTGTGGAGCGAGAGAGAGAGTGGAAGAGGATTGTGTGGAGAGGGAGAGTGGAACAGGATTGTGTGGAGAGAGAGAGAGTGGAACAGTGTTGTGTGGAGAGAAAGAGTGGAACAGGATTGTGTGGAGAGATAGAGAGTGGAACAGGATTGTGTGGAGAGAGAGAGTGGAACAGGATTGTGTGGAGAGAGAGAGAGAGTGGAACAGGATTGTGTGGAGAGGGAGAGTGGAACAGGATTGTGTAGAGAGAGAGAGAGTGGAACAGGATTGTGTGGAGAGGGAGAGTGGACAGGATTGTGTGGAGAGACAGAGTGGAACAGGATTGTGTGGAGAGAGAGAATGTGGAACAGGATTGTGTGGAGAGGGAGAGTGGAACAGGATTGTGTGGAGAGTTAGAGTGGTATTGGATTGTTTGGAGAGCGAGAGAGTGAAACAGGATTGTGTGGAGAGAGAGAGAGTGGAACAGTATTTTGTGGACAGAGAGAGAGAATGGAACAGGATTGTGTGGACAGTGAGAGAGAGAGTGGAACAGGATTGTGTGGAGAGTGAGAGTGGACGGGTTTGTGTGGAGAGAGAGAGAGTGAGGAACAGGATTGTTTGGAGAGAGAGAGAGTGGAACAGGATTGTGTGGAGAGGGAGAGAGTGGAACAGGATTGTGTGGAGAGAGAGAGAGTGGACCATGATTGTGTCGAGAGAGAGAGAGTGGAACAGGATTGTGTGAAGAGAGAGAGAGTGGAACAGGATTGTGTGGAGAGAGAGATTGGAACAGTATTGTGTGGAGAGAGAGATAGTGGAACAGGATTGTGTGGAGTGAGAGAGAGTGGAACAAGATTGTGTGGAGAGAGAGAGAGTGGAACAGGATTGTATGGAGAGATGAGAGTTGAACGGGATTGTGTGGAGAGAGAGAGAGTGGAACAGGATTGTGTGGAGAGAGAGAGAGTGGAACGGGATTGTGTGGAGAGAGAGAGTGGAACAGGATTGTGTGGAGAGGGAGAGAGAGTGGAACAGGATTGTGCGGAGAGAGAGAGTGTGGAACAGGATTACGTGGAGAGAGAGAGTGGAACAGGATTGTGTGGAGAGAGAGGGAGAGTGGATCAGGATTCTGTGGAGGGAGAGAATGTGCAACAGGAGTGTGTGGAGAGAGAGAGAGAGAGTGGAACAGGATTGTGTGGAGTGAGAGAGAGTAGAACAGGATTGTGTGTAGAGGGAGAGTGGAACAGGATTGTGTGGAGAGAGAGAGAGTGGTAGAGGATTTTGTGGAGAGGGAGAGTGGAACAGGATTGTGTGGAGAGAGAGAGTGGAACAGGATTGTGTGGAGAGAGAGAATGTGGAACAGGATTGTGTGGAGAGGGAGAGTGGAACAGGATTGTGTGGAGGGGGTGAGTGGAACAGCATTGTGTGGAGAGAGAGAGTGGAACAGTATTGTGTGGAGAGAGAGAGAGAGTGGAACAGGATTGTGTGGAGAGGGAGAGTGGAACAGCATTGTGGAGAGAGAGAGAGATTGCAACGGGATTGTGTGGAGAGAGAGAGAGTGGAACAGGATTGTGTGCAGAGAGAGAGAGTGGAACGGGATTGTGTGGAGAGAGAGAGTGGAACTGGATTGTGTGGAGAGGGAGAGAGAGGCAACAGGATTGTGTGGAGAGGTAGAGTGGTATTGCATTGTTTCGAGAGCCAGAGAGTGAAACAGGATTGTGTGGAGACAGAGAGAGTGGAAAAGGATTGTTTGGAGAGAGTGAGAGAGTGGAACAGGATTTTGTGGACAGAGAGAGAGAATGGAACAGGATTGTGTGGACAGTGAGAGAGAGAGTGGAACAGGATTGTGTGGAGAGTGAGAGTGGACGGGATTGTGTGGAGAGAGAGAGGGAGAGGAACAGGATTGTTTGGAGAGAGACAGAGTGGAACAGGATTGTGTGGAGAGCGAGAGAGTGGAACAGGATTGTGTGGGGAGAGAGAGAGAGTGCAACAGGATTGTGTGGAGAGAGAGAGTGGAACAAGATTGTGTGGAGAGAGAGAGAGTGGAACATGATTGTGTGGAGAGAGAGAGAGTGGAACAGGATTGTGTGGAGGGGGTAAGTGGAACAGGATTGTGTGGAGAGGGAGAGAGTGGAACGGGATTGTGTGGACAGAAAGAGAGTGGAACACGATTGTGTGGAGAGAGAGAGAGTGGAACAGGATTGTGTGGAGAGAGAGAGAGTGGAACGGGATTGTGTGGAGAGAGAGAGAGTGGAACACGATTGTGTGGAGAGAGAGAGAGTGGAACAGAATTGTGTGGAGGGGGTGAGTGGAACAGGATTGTGTGGAGAGAGAGAGTGGAACAGGATTGTGTGGAGAGAGAGAGAGAGAGTGGAACAGGATTGTGTGGAGAGGGAGAGTGGAACAGGATTGTGGAGAGAGAGAGAGAGAGTGGAACAGGATTGAGTGGAGAGAGAGAGAGAGTGGAACAGGATTGTGTGGCGAGAGAGAGTGGAACTGGATTTTGTGGAGAATGAGAGTGGACGGATTGTGTGGAGAGAGAGAGTGGAACAGGATTGTGTGGAGAGAGAGAGCGGAACAGGATTTTGTGGAGAGAGAGAGAGTGCAACAGGATTTTGTGCAGAATGAGAGTGGACGGACTGTGTGGAGAGAGTGAGTGGAACATGATTGTGTGGAGAGAGAGAGAGTTGAAGAGGATTGTGTGGAGAGGGAGAGTGGAACAGGATTGTGTGGAGAGAGAGAGAGTGGAACAGTGTTGTGTGGAGAGAAAGAGTGGAACAGGATTGTGTGGAGAGATAGAGAGTGGAACAGGATTGTGTGGAGAGAGAGAGTGGAACAGGATTGTGTGGAGAGAGAGAGAGAGTGGAACAGGATTGTGTGGAGAGGGAGAGTGGAACAGGATTGTGTAGAGAGAGAGAGAGTGGAACAGGATTGTGTGGAGAGGGAGAGTGGACAGGATTGTGTGGAGAGACAGAGTGGAACAGGATTGTGTGGAGAGAGAGAATGTGGAACAGGATTGTGTGGAGAGGGAGAGTGGAACAGGATTGTGTGGAGAGTTAGAGTGGTATTGGATTGTTTGGAGAGCGAGAGAGTGAAACAGGATTGTGTGGAGAGAGAGAGAGTGGAAAAGGATTGTGTAGAGAGAGAGAGTGGAACAGGATTTTGTGAACAGAGAGAGAGAATGGAACAGGATTGTGTGGACAGTGAGAGAGAGAGTGGAACAGGATTGTGTGGAGAGTGAGAGTGGACGGGATTGTGTGGAGAGAGAGAGAGTGGAACAGGATTGTGTGGAGAGAGAGAGAGTGGAACGGGATTGTGTGGAGAGAGAGAGTGGAACAGGATTGTGTGGAGAGGGAGAGAGAGTGGAACAGGATTGTGCGGAGAGAGAGAGTGTGGAACAGGATTGCGTGGAGAGAGAGAGTGGAACAGGATTGTGTGGAGAGAGAGGGAGAGTGGATCAGGATTCTGTGGAGGGAGAGAATGTGCAACAGGAGTGTGTGGAGAGAGAGAGAGAGAGTGGAACAGGATTGTGTGGAGAGAGAGAGAGTAGAACAGGATTGTGTGTAGAGGGAGAGTGGAACAGGATTGTGTGGAGAGAGAGAGTGGAACAGGATTGTGTGGAGAGAGAGAATGTGGAACAGGATTGTGTGGAGAGGGAGAGTGGAACAGGATTGTGTGGAGGGGGTGAGTGGAACAGCATTGTGTGGAGAGAGAGAGTGGAACAGTATTGTGTGGAGAGAGAGAGAGAGTGGAACAGGATTGTGTGGAGAGAGAGAGAGTAGAACAGGATTGTGTGGAGAGAGAGAGAGAGGGAAAGAGAGAGTGGAACAGGATTGTGTGGAGAGAGAGAGAGTGGAACAGGATTGTGTGGAGAGGGAGAGTGGAACAGGATTGTGTGGAGAGAGAGAGAGTGGTACAGGATTGTGTGGAAAGGGAGAGTGGAACAGGATTGTGTGGAGAGAGAGAGTGGAACAGGATTGTGTGGAGAGAGAGAATGTGGAACAGGATTGTGTGGAAAGGGAGTGTGGAACAGGATTGTGTGGAGGGGGTGAGTGGAACAGCATTGTGTGGAGAGAGAGAGTGGAACAGGAATGTGTGGAGAGAGAGAGAGAGTGGAAAAGGATTGTGTGGAGAGGGAGAGTGGAACAGGATTGTGGAGAGAGAGTGAGATTGCAACGGGATTGTGTGGAGAGAGAGAGAGTGGAACAGGATTGTGTGCAGAGAGAGAGTGGAACGGGATTGTGTGGAGAGAGAGAGTGGAACAGGATTGTGTGGAGAGGGAGAGAGAGTGGAACAGGATTGTGTTGAGAGGGAGAGTGTTATTGCATTGTTTGGAGAGCGAGATAGTGAAACAGGATTGTGTGGAGACAGAGAGATTGGAAAAGGATTGTGTGGAGAGAGAGAGAGAGTGGAACAGTATTTTGTGGACAGAGAGAGAGAATGGAACAGGATTGTGTGGACAGTGAGAGAGAGAGTGGAACAGGATTGTGTGGAGAGTGAGAGTGGACGGGTTTGTGTGGAGAGAGAGAGAGTGAGGAACAGGATTGTTTGGAGAGAGAGAGAGTGGAACAGGATTGTGTGGAGAGGGAGAGAGTGGAACAGGATTGTGTGGAGAGAGAGAGAGTGCAACAGGATTGTGTGGAGAGAGAGAGTGGAACAGGATTGTGTGGAGAGAGAGAGAGTGGACCATGATTGTGTCGAGAGAGAGAGAGTGGAACAGGATTGTGTGAAGAGAGAGAGAGTGGAACAGGATTGTGTGGAGAGAGAGATTGGAACAGTATTGTGTGGAGAGAGAGATAGTGGAACAGGATTGTGTGGAGTGAGAGAGAGTGGAACAAGATTGTGTGGAGAGAGAGAGAGTGGAACAGGATTGTATGGAGAGATGAGAGTTGAACGGGATTGTGTGGAGAGAGAGAGAGTGGAACAGGATTGTGTGGAGAGAGAGAGAGTGGAACGGGATTGTGTGGAGAGAGAGAGTGGAACAGGATTGTGTGGAGAGGGAGAGAGAGTGGAACAGGATTGTGCGGAGAGAGAGAGTGTGGAACAGGATTACGTGGAGAGAGAGAGTGGAACAGGATTGTGTGGAGAGAGAGGGAGAGTGGATCAGGATTCTGTGGAGGGAGAGAATGTGCAACAGGAGTGTGTGGAGAGAGAGAGAGAGAGTGGAACAGGATTGTGTGGAGTGAGAGAGAGTAGAACAGGATTGTGTGTAGAGGGAGAGTGGAACAGGATTGTGTGGAGAGAGAGAGAGTGGTAGAGGATTTTGTGGAGAGGGAGAGTGGAACAGGATTGTGTGGAGAGAGAGAGTGGAACAGGATTGTGTGGAGAGAGAGAATGTGGAACAGGATTGTGTGGAGAGGGAGAGTGGAACAGGATTGTGTGGAGGGGGTGAGTGGAACAGCATTGTGTGGAGAGAGAGAGTGGAACAGTATTGTGTGGAGAGAGAGAGAGAGTGGAACAGGATTGTGTGGAGAGGGAGAGTGGAACAGCATTGTGGAGAGAGAGAGAGATTGCAACGGGATTGTGTGGAGAGAGAGAGAGTGGAACAGGATTGTGTGCAGAGAGAGAGAGTGGAACGGGATTGTGTGGAGAGAGAGAGTGGAACTGGATTGTGTGGAGAGGGAGAGAGAGGCAACAGGATTGTGTGGAGAGGTAGAGTGGTATTGCATTGTTTCGAGCGCCAGAGAGTGAAACAGGATTGTGTGGAGACAGAGAGAGTGGAAAAGGATTGTTTGGAGAGAGTGAGAGAGGGGAACAGGATTTTGTGGACAGAGAGAGAGAATGGAACAGGATTGTGTGGACAGTGAGAGAGAGAGTGGAACAGGATTGTGTGGAGAGTGAGAGTGGAAGGAATTGTGTGGAGAGAGAGAGGGAGAGGAACAGGATTGTTTGGAGAGAGACAGAGTGGAACAGGATTGTGTGGAGAGCGAGAGAGTGGAACAGGATTGTGTGGGGAGAGAGAGAGAGTGCAACAGGATTGTGTGGAGAGAGAGAGTGGAACAAGATTGTGTGGAGAGAGAGAGAGTGGAACATGATTGTGTGGAGAGAGAGAGAGTGGAACAGGATTGTGTGGAGGGGGTAAGTGGAACAGGATTGTGTGGAGAGGGAGAGAGTGGAACGGGATTGTGTGGACAGAAAGAGAGTGGAACACGATTGTGTGGAGAGAGAGAGAGTGGAACAGGATTGTGTGGAGAGAGAGAGAGTGGAACGGGATTGTGTGGAGAGAGAGAGAGTGGAACGGGATTGTGTGGAGAGAGAGAGAGTGGAACAGGATTGTGTGGAGGGGGTGAGTGGAACAGGATTGTGTGGAGAGAGAGAGTGGAACAGGATTGTGTGGAGAGAGAGAGAGAGAGTGGAACAGGATTGTGTGGAGAGGGAGAGTGGAACAGGATTGTGGAGAGAGAGAGAGAGAGTGGAACAGGATTGAGTGGAGAGAGAGAGAGAGTGGAACAGGATTGTGTGGCGAGAGAGAGTGGAACTGGATTTTGTGGAGAATGAGAGTGGACGGATTGTGTGGAGAGAGAGAGTGGAACAGGATTGCGTGGAGAGAGAGAGCGGAACAGGATTTTGTGGAGAGAGAGAGAGTGCAACAGGATTTTGTGCAGAATGAGAGTGGACGGACTGTGTGGAGAGAGTGAGTGGAACATGATTGTGTGGAGAGAGAGAGAGTTGAAGAGGATTGTGTGGAGAGGGAGAGTGGAACAGGATTGTGTGGAGAGAGAGAGAGTGGAACAGTGTTGTGTGGAGAGAAAGAGTGGAACAGGATTGTGTGGAGAGATAGAGAGTGGAACAGGATTGTGTGGAGAGAGAGAGTGGAACAGGATTGTGTGGAGAGAGAGAGAGAGTGGAACAGGATTGTGTGGAGAGGGAGAGTGGAACAGGATTGTGTAGAGAGAGAGAGAGTGGAACAGGATTGTGTGGAGAGGGAGAGTGGACAGGATTGTGTGGAGAGACAGAGTGGAACAGGATTGTGTGGAGAGAGAGAATGTGGAACAGGATTGTGTGGAGAGGGAGAGTGGAACAGGATTGTGTGGAGAGTTAGAGTGGTATTGGATTGTTTGGAGAGCGAGAGAGTGAAACAGGATTGTGTGGAGAGAGAGAGAGTGGAAAAGGATTGTGTAGAGAGAGAGAGTGGAACAGGATTTTGTGAACAGAGAGAGAGAATGGAACAGGATTGTGTGGACAGTGAGAGAGAGAGTGGAACAGGATTGTGTGGAGAGTGAGAGTGGACGGGATTGTGTGGAGAGAGAGAGAGTGGAACAGGATTGTGTGGAGAGAGAGAGAGTGGATCGGGATTGTGTGGAGAGAGAGAGTGGAACAGGATTGTGTGGAGAGGGAGAGAGAGTGGAACAGGATTGTGCGGAGAGAGAGAGTGTGGAACAGGATTGCGTGGAGAGAGAGAGTGGAACAGGATTGTGTGGAGAGAGAGGGAGAGTGGATCAGGATTCTGTGGAGGGAGAGAATGTGCAACAGGAGTGTGTGGAGAGAGAGAGAGAGAGTGGAACAGGATTGTGTGGAGAGAGAGAGAGTAGAACAGGATTGTGTGTAGAGGGAGAGTGGAACAGGATTGTGTGGAGAGAGAGAGTGGAACAGGATTGTGTGGAGAGAGAGAATGTGGAACAGGATTGTGTGGAGAGGGAGAGTGGAACAGGATTGTGTGGAGGGGGTGAGTGGAACAGCATTGTGTGGAGAGAGAGAGTGGAACAGTATTGTGTGGAGAGAGAGAGAGAGTGGAACAGGATTGTGTGGAGAGGGAGAGTGGAAAGGCATTGTGGAGAGAGAGAGAGATTGCAACGGGATTGTGTGGAGAGAGAGAGAGTGGAACAGGATTGTGTGCAGAGAGAGAGAGTGGAACGGGATTGTGTGGAGAGAGAGAGTGGAACTGGATTGTGTGGAGAGGGAGAGAGAGGCAACAGGATTGTGTGGAGAGGTAGAGTGGTATTGCATTGTTTCGAGAGCCAGAGAGTGAAACAGGATTGTGTGGAGAGAGAGAGAGAGTGTAACAGGATTGAGTGAAGAGAGAGAGAGAGAGTGGAACAGGATTGTGTGGAGAGAGAGAGTGGAACTGGATTTTGTGGAGAATGAGAGTGGACGGATTGTGTGGAGAGAGAGAGTGGAACAGGATTGTGTGGAGAGAGAGAGCGGAACAGGATTTAGTGGAGAGAGAGAGAGTGCAACAGGATTTTGTGGAGAATGAGAGTGGACGGACTGTGTGGAGAGAGAGAGAGTGGAACATGATTGTGTGGAGAGAGAGAGAGTGGAAGAGGATTGTGTGGAGATGGAGAGTGGAACAGGATTGTGTGGAGAGAGAGAGAGTGGAACAGTGTTGTGTGGAGAGAGAGAGTGGAACAGGATTGTGTGGAGAGATAGAGAGTGGTTCAGGATTGTGTGGAGAGGGAGAGTGGAACAGGATTGTGTAGAGAGAGAGAGAGTGGAACAGGATTGTGTGGAGAGGGAGAGTGGACAGGATTGTGTGGAGAGACAGAGTGGAGCAGGATTGTGTGGAGAGAGAGAATGTGGAACAGGATTTTGTGGAGAGGGAGAGTGGAACAGGATTGTCTGGAGAGTTAGAGTGGTATAGGATTGTTTGGAGAGCGAGAGAGTGAAACAGGATTGTGTGGAGAGAGAGAGAGTGGAAATGGATTGTGTGGAGAGAGTGGATCAGGATTGTGTGGAGAGAGAGAGAGTGGAACAGGATTGTGTGGAGAGAGAGAGAGAGAGAGAGTGAGTGGAACAGGATTGTGTGGAAGAGAGAGAGTGGAACAGGATTCTGTAGAGAGGGAGAGTGGAACAGGATTGTGTGGAGAGAGAGAGAGAGAGAGAGTGGAACAGGATTTTGTGGAGAGAGAGAGAGAGAGGGAGAGAGAGAGCGGAAAAGCATTGTGTGGAGAAGGAGAGAGTGGAACAGGATTGTGTGGCGAGGGAGAGTGGAACAGGATTGTGTGGAGAGAGAGAGAGTGGAACAGGATTGTGTGGAGAGAGAGAGTGGAACAGGATTGTGTGGAGAGAGAGAGAGTGGAACATGATTGTGTGGAGAGAGAGAGAGTGGAAAAGGATTGTGTGGAGAGAGAGAGAGTGGAACAGGATTGTGTGGAGAGAGAGATTGGAACAGTATTGTGTGGAGAGAGAGAGAGTGGAACAGGATTGTGTGGAGAGAGAGAGAGTGGAACAGGATTGTGTGGAGAGAGCGAGAGTGGAACAGGATTGTATGGAGAGAGGGAGAGTGGAACGGGATGGTGTGGAGAGAGAGAGAGTGGAACAGGATTGTGTGGAGAGAGAGAGAGTGGAACGGGATTGTGTGGAGAGAGAGAGTTGTACAGGATTGTGAGGAGAGGGAGAGAGAGTGGAACAGGATTGTGTGGAGAGAGAGAGCGGAACAGGATTGTGTGGAGAGAGAGAGAGAGTGGAACAGGATTTTGTGTAGAGAGAGAGTGGAACAGGATTGTGTGGAGAGAGAGAGAGAGTGGAACAGGATAGTGTGGAGAGAGAGAGAGTGGAACAGGATTGTGTGGAGAGAGAGATTGGAACAGGATTGTACGGAGAGAGAGAGTGTGGAACAGGATTGTGTGGAGAGAGAGAGTGGAACAGGATTGTGTGGTGAGAGAGGGAGAGTGGATCAGGATTTTGTGCAGGTAGAGAATGTGGAACAGGAGTGTGTGGAGAGATAGAGAGATTGGAACAGGATTGTGTGGAGAGAGAGAGAGTGGAACAGGATTGTGTGGAGAGAGAGAGAGTGGAACGGGATTGTGTGGAGAGAGAGAGAGAGTAGAATAGGATTGAGTGGAGAGAGAGAGAGAGGAACAGGATAGTGTGGAGAGAGAGAGTGGAACAGGATTGTTTGTAGAGAGAGAGTGGAACAGGATTGTTTGGAGAGAGAGAGTGGAACAGGATTGTGTGGCGAGTGAGAGTTAAATAGGATTGTGTGGAGAGAGAGAGAGTGGAACAGGATTGTGTGGAGAGAGAGAGAGTGGAACAGGATTGTGTGGAGAGAGAGTGGAACAGGATTGTGTGGAGAGAGAGAAAGAGTGGAACAGGATTTTGTGGAGAATTAGAGTGGACGGACTGTGTGGAGGGAGAGAGTGGAACAGGATTTTGTGGAGAGAGAGAGAGTGGAACAGGGCTGAGAGGAGAGAGAGAGACTGGAACAGGATTGGGTGGAGAGAGAGAGTGTGGAACAGGATTGTGTGGAGAGAGAGAGGGAGAGTGGATCAGGATTCAGTGGAGGGAGAGAATGTGGAAAAGGAGTGTGTGGAGAGAGAGAGAGAGAGTGGAACAGGATTGTTTGGAGAGAGAGAGAGTGGAACAGGATTGTGTGGAGAGAGAGAGAGGAACAGGATGGTCTGGAGAGAGAGAGAGTGGAACAGGATTGTGTGGAGAGAGAGAGTGGAAAAGTATTGTGTGGAGAGAGAGAGAGTGGAACAGGATTGTGTGGAGAGAGAGAGTGGAACAGGATTGTGTGGAGAGAGAGAGTGGAACAGGACTGTGTGGAGAGAGAGAGTGGAACAGGATTGTGTGGAGAGAGAGAGTGGAACAGGATTGTGAGGAGAGGGAGAGTGGAACAGGATTGTGTGGAGAGAGAGAGAGTGGAACAGGATTGTGTGGAGAGAGAGTGGATCAGGATTGTGTGGAGAGAGAGAGAGAGTGGAACAGGATTGTGTGGAGAGAGAGAGAGAGAGAGAGTGGAACAGGATTGTGTGGAGAGAGAGAGAGAGAGAGAGAGCGGAAAAGGAATGTGTGGAGAGAGAGAGAGTGGAACAGGATTGTGTGGAGAGGGAGAGTGGAACAGAATTGTGTGGAGAGATAGAGAGTGGAACAGGATTTTGTGGAGAGAGAGAGTGGAACAGGATTGTATGGAGCGAGAGAGAGTGGAACAGGATTGTGTGGAGCGAGAGAGAGAGTGGAACAGGATTGTGTGGAGAGAGAGAGAGAGAGAAAGAGAGAGTGGAACAGGATTGTTTGGAGAGAGAGATTGAGTGGAACAGGATTGTGTGTAGAGGGAGAGTTGGACAGGATTGTGTGGAGAGAGAGAATGTGGAACAGGATTGTGTGGAGAGGGAGAGAGTGGTAGAGGATTTTGTGGAGAGGGAGAGTGGAACAGGATTGTGTGGAGAGAGAGAGTGGAACAGGATTGTGTGGAGAGAGAGAATGTGGAACAGGATTGTGTGGAGAGGGAGAGTGGAACAGGATTGTGTGGAGGGGGTGAGTGGAACAGCATTGTGTGGAGAGAGAGAGTGGAACAGTATTGTGTGGAGAGAGAGAGAGAGTGCAACAGGATTGTGTGGAGAGGGAGAGTGGAACAGCATTGTGTGGAGAGAGAGAGTCGAACTGGAATGTGTGGAGAGGGAGAGAGAGGGAACAGGATTGTGTGGAGAGGTAGAGTGGTATTGCATTGTTTGGAGAGCCAGAGAGTGAAACAGGATTGTGTGAAGACAGAGAGAGTGGAAAAGGATTATGTGGAGAGAGAGAGAGAGTGGAACAGGATTTTGTGGACAGTGAGAGAGAATGGAACAGGATTGTGTGAACAGTGAGAGAGAGAGTGGAACAGGATTGTGTGGGGAGTGAGAGTGGACGGGATTGTGTGGAGAGAGAGAGGGAGAGGAACAGGTTTGTTTTGGAGAGAGACAGAGTGGAACAGGATTGTGTGGAGAGCGAGAGAGTGGAACGGGATTGTGTGGAGAGAGAGAGAGTGGATCACGATTGTGTGGAGAGAGAGAGAGTGGAACAGGATTGTGTGGAGAGAGAGAGAGTGCAACGGGATTGTGTGGAGAGAGAGAGAGTGGAACACGATTGTGTGGAGAGAGAGAGAGTGGAACAGGATTGTGTGGAGGGGGTGAGTGGAAAAGGATTGTGTGGAGAGAGAGAGTGGAACAGGATTGTGTGGAAAGAGAGAGAGAGTGGAACAGGATTGTGTGGAGAGGGAGAGTGGAACAGGATTGTGGAGAGAGAGAGAGAGAGTGGAACAGGATTGAGTGGAGAGAGAGAGAGAGTGGAACAGGATTGTGTGGAGAGAGAGAGTGGAACTGGATATTGTGGAGAATGAGAGTGGACGGATTGTGTGGACAGAGTGAGTGGAACAGGATTGTGTGGAGAGAGAGAGCGGAACTGGATTTTGTGGAGAGAGAGAGAGTGCAACAGGATTTTGTGGAGAATGAGAGTGGACGGACTGTGTGGAGAGAGAGAGAGTGGAAGAGGATTGTGTGGAGAGGGAGAGTGGAACAGGATTGTGTGGAGAGAGAGAGAGTGGAACGGTGTTGTGTGGAGAGAGAGAGTGGAACAGGATTGTGTGGAGAGATAGAGAGTGGAACAGGATTGTGTGGAGAGAGAGAGTGGAACAGGATTGTGTGGAGAGAGAGAGAGTGGAACAGGATTGTGTGGAGAGGGAGAGTGGAACAGGATTGTGTAAAGAGAGAGAGAGTGGAACAGGATTTTGTGGAGAGGGAGAGTGGACAGGATTGTGTGGAGAGACAGAGTGGAACAGGATTGTGTGGAGAGAGAGAATGTGGAACAGGATTGTGTGGAGAGGGAGAGTGGAGCAGGATTGTGTGGAGAGTTAGAGTGGTATTGGATTGTTTGGAGAGCGAGAGAGTGAAACAGGTTTGTGTGGAGAGAGAGAGAGTGGAAAAGGATTGTGCGGAGAGAGAGAGAGAGTGGAACAGGATTTTGTGGACAGAGAGAGAGAATGGAACAGGATTGTGTGGACAGTGAGAGAGAGAGTGGAACAGGATTGTGTGGAGAGTGAGAGTGGACGGGATTGTGTGGAGAGAGAGAGAGAGAGAGGAACAGGATTGTTTGGGAGAGACAGAGTTGGCCAGGATTGTTTGGAGAAAGAGAGAGTGGAACAGGATTGTGTGGAGAGAGAGAGAGTGGAACAGGATTGTGTGGAGAGAGAGAGTGGAACAGTATAGTGTGGAGAGAGAGAGAGTGGAACATGATTGTGTGGAGAGAGAGAGAGTGGAACAGGATTGTGTGGAGAGAGAGAGAGTGGAACAGGATTGTGTGGAGAGAGAGCGTGGAACAGGATTGTGTGGAGAGAGAGAGTGGAACAGGATGGTGTGGAGAGAGAGAGTTGAACAGGATTGTGTGGAGGGAGAGAGTGGAACAGGATTGTGTGGAGAGAGAGAGTGGAACAGGATTGTGTGGAGAGGGAGAGTGGAACAGGATTGTCTGGAGTGTGAGAGAGTGGAACAGGATTGTGTGGAGACAGAGAGAGAGAGAGAGTGGAACAGGATTTGTGTGGAGAGAGAGAGTGGAACAGGATATTGTGGAGAGAGAGAGAGTGGAACAGGATTGTGTGGAGAGAGAGAGAGAGAGAGAGTGGAACAGGGGTGTGTGGAGAGAGAGAGAGTGGAACAGGATTGTGTGGAGAGGGAGCGTGGAACCGGATTGTGCGGAGAGAGAGAGAGAGAGAGAGTGGAACAGGATTGTGTGGAGAGAGAGAGAGTGGAACAGGATAGTGTCGAGGGGGTGAGTGGAACAGGATTGTGTGGAGAGAGAGAGTGGAACAGGATTGTGTGGAGAGAGAGAGAGTGGAACAGGATTGTGTGGAGAGGGAGAGTGGAACAGGATTGTGGAGAGAGAGAGAGAGAGTGTAACAGGATTGAGTGGAGAGAGAGAGAGAGAGTGGAACAGGATTGTGTGGAGAGAGAGAGTGGAACTGGATTTTGTGGAGAATGAAAGTGGACGGATTGTGTGGAGAGAGAGAGTGGAACAGGATTGTGTGGAGAGAGAGAGAGTGCAACAGGATTTTGTGGAGAATGAGAGTGGACGGACTGTGTGGAGAGAGAGAAAGTGGAACATGATTGTGTGGAGAGAGAGAGAGTGGAAGAGGATTGTGTGGAGATGGAGAGTGGAACAGGATTGTGTGGAGAGAGAGAGAGTGGAACAGTGTTGTGTGGAGAGTGAGAGTGGAACAGGATTGTGTGGAGAGATAGAGAGTGGTTCAGGATTGTGTGGAGAGGTAGAATGGAACAGGATTGTGTAGAGAGAGAGAGAGTGGAACAGGATTGTGTGGAGAGGGAGAGTGGACAGGATTGTGTGGAGAGACAGAGTGGAGCAGGATTGTGTGCAGAGAGAGAATGTGGAACAGGATTTTGTGGAGAGGGAGAGTGGAACAGGATTGTGTGGAGAGTTAGAGTGGTATAGGATTGTTTGGAGAGCGAGAGAGTGAAACAGGATTGTGTGGAGAGAGAGAGAGTGGAAATGGATTGTGTGGAGAGAGAGAGTGGATCAGGATTGTGTGGAGAGAGAGAGAGTGGAACAGGATTGTGTGGAGAGAGAGAGAGAGAGAGAGTGAGTGGAACAGGATTGTGTGGAAGAGAGAGAGTGGAACAGGATTCTGTAGAGAGGGAGAGTGGAACAGGATTGTGTGGAGAGAGAGAGAGAGAGAGAGTGGAACAGGATTTTGTGGAGAGAGAGAGTGGAACAGGATTGTGTGGAGAGAGAGAGAGTGGAACAGGATTGTGTGGAGAGAGAGAGAGAGAGAGAGTGGAACAGGAGTTTGAGGAGAGAGAGAGAGTGGAACAGGATTGTGTGGAGAGAGAGAGAGAGAGAGAGTGGAAAAGGATTGTGTGGAGAGAGAGAGAGTGGAACAGGATTGTGTGGAGAGGGAGAGTGGAACAGGATTGTGTGGAGAGAGAGAGAGTGGAACAGGATTGTGTGGAGAGAGAGAGTGGAACAGGATTGTGTGGAGAGAGAGAGAGAGGGAAAGAGAGAGTGGAACAGGATTGTGTGGAGAGAGAGAGAGTGGAACAGGATTGTGTGGAGAGGGAGAGTGGAACAGGATTGTGTGGAGAGAGAGAGAGTGGTACAGGATTGTGTGGAGAGGGAGAGTGGAACAGGATTGTGTGGAGAGAGAGAGTGGAACAGGATTGTGTGGAGAGAAAGAATGTGGAACAGGATTGTGTGGAAAGGGAGTGTGGAACAGGATTGTGTGGAGGGGGTGAGTGGAACAGCATTGTGTAGAGAGAGAGAGTGGAACAGGATTGTGTGGAGAGAGAGAGAGAGTGGAAAAGGATTGTGTGGAGAGGGAGAGTGGAACAGGATTGTGGAGAGAGAGTCAGATTGCAACGGGATTGTGTGGAGAGAGAGAGAGTGGAACAGGATTGTGTGCAGAGAGAGAGAGTGGAACGGGATTGTGTGGAGAGAGAGAGTGGAACAGGATTGTGTGGAGAGGGAGAGAGAGTGGAACAGGATTGTGTTGAGAGGGAGAGTGTTATTGCATTGTTTGGAGAGCGAGATAGTGAAACAGGATTGTGTGGAGACAGAGAGATTGGAAAAGGATTGTGTGGAGAGAGAGAGAGAGTGGAACAGTATTTTGTGGACAGAGAGAGAGAATGGAACAGGATTGTGTGGACAGTGAGAGAGAGAGTGGAACAGGATTGTGTGGAGAGTGAGAGTGGACGGGTTTGTGTGGAGAGAGAGAGAGTGAGGAACAGGATTGTTTGAAGAGAGAGAGAGTGGAACAGGATTGTGTGGAGAGGGAGAGAGTGGAACAGGATTGTGTGGAGAGAGAGAGAGTGCAACAGGATTGTGTGGAGAGAGAGAGTGGAACAGGATTGTGTGGAGAGAGAGAGAGTGGACCATGATTGTGTCGAGAGAGAGAGAGTGGAACAGGATTGTGTGAAGAGAGAGAGAGTGGAACAGGATTGTGTGGAGAGAGAGATTGGAACAGTATTATGTGGAGAGAGAGATAGTGGAACAGGATTGTGTGGAGTGAGAGAGAGTGGAACAAGATTGTGTGGAGAGAGAGAGAGTGGAACAGGATTGTATGGAGAGATGAGAGTTGAACGGGATTGTGTGGAGAGAGAGAGAGTGGAACAGGATTGTGTGGAGAGAGAGAGAGTGGAACGGGATTGTGTGGAGAGAGAGAGTGGAACAGGATTGTGTGGAGAGGGAGAGAGAGTGGAACAGGATTGTGCGGAGAGAGAGAGTGTGGAACAGGATTGCGTGGAGAGAGAGAGTGGAACAGGATTGTGTGGAGAGAGAGGGAGAGTGGATCAGGATTCTGTGGAGGGAGAGAATGTCAACAGGAGTGTGTGGAGAGAGAGAGAGAGAGTGGAACAGGATTGTGTGGAGTGAGAGAGAGTAGAACAGGATTGTGTGTAGAGGGAGAGTGGAACAGGATTGTGTGGAGAGAGAGAGAGTGGTAGAGGATTTTGTGGAGAGGGAGAGTGGAACAGGATTGTGTGGAGAGAGAGAGTGGAACAGGATTGTGTGGAGAGAGAGAATGTGGAACAGGATTGTGTGGAGAGGGAGAGTGGAACAGGATTGTGTGGAGGGGGTGAGTGGAACAGCATTGTGTGGAGAGAGAGAGTGGAACAGTATTGTGTGGGGAGAGAGAGAGAGTGGAACAGGATTGTGTGGAGAGGGAGAGTGGAACAGCATTGTGGAGAGAGAGAGAGATTGCAGCGGGATTGTGTGGAGAGAGAGAGAGTGGAACAGGATTGTGTGCAGAGAGAGAGAGTGGAACGGGATTGTGTGGAGAGAGAGAGTGGAACTGGATTGTGTGGAGAGGGAGAGAGAGGCAACAGGATTGTGTGGAGAGGTAGAGTGGTATTGCATTGTTTCGAGAGCCAGAGAGTGAAACAGGATTGTGTGGATACAGAGAGAGTGGAAAAGGATTGTTTGGAGAGAGAGAGAGAGTGGAACAGGATTTTGTGGACAGAGGGAGAGAATGGAACAGGATTGTGTGGACAGTGAGAGAGAGAGTGGAACAGGATTGTGTGGAGAGTGAGAGTGGACGGGATTGTGTGGAGAGAGAGAGGGAGAGGAACAGGATTGTTTGGAGAGAGACAGAGTGGAACAGGATTGTGTGGAGAGCGAGAGAGTGGAACAGGATTGTGTGGGGAGAGAGAGAGAGTGCAACAGGATTGTGTGGAGAGAGAGAGTGGAACAAGATTGTGTGGAGAGAGAGAGAGTGGAACATGATTGTGTGGAGAGAGAGAGAGTGGAACAGGATTGTGTGGAGGGGGTAAGTGGAACAGGATTGTGTGGAGAGGGAGAGAGTGGAACGGGATTGTGTGGACAGAAAGAGAGTGGAACACAATTGTGTGGAGAGAGAGAGAGTGGAACAGGATTGTGTGGAGAGAGAGAGAGTGGAACGGGATTGCGTGGAGAGAGAGAGAGTGGAACACGATTGTGTGGAGAGAGAGAGAGTGGAACAGGATTGTGTGGAGGTGGTGAGTGGAACAGGATTGTGTGGAGAGAGAGAGTGGAACAGGATTGTGTGGAGAGAGAGAGAGAGTGGAACAGGATTGTGTGGAGAGGGAGAGTGGAGCAGGATTGTGGAGAGAGAGAGAGAGAGTGGAACAGGATTGAGTGGAGAGAGAGAGAGAGTGGAACAGGATTGTGTGGCGAGAGAGAGTGGAACTGGATTTTGTGGAGAATGAGAGTGGACGGATTGTGTGGAGAGAGAGAGTGGAACAGGATTGTGTGGAGAGAGAGAGCGGAACAGGATTTTGTGGAGAGAGAGAGAGTGCAACAGGATTTTGTGCAGAATGAGAGTGGACGGACTGTGTGGAGAGAGTGAGTGGAACATGATTGTGTGGAGAGAGAGAGAGTGGAAGAGGATTTTGTGGAGAGGGAGAGTGGAACAGGATTGTGTGGAGAGAGAGAGAGTGGAACAGTGTTGTGTGGAGAGAAAGAGTGGAACAGGATTGTGTGGAGAGATAGAGAGTGGAACAGGATTGTGTGGAGAGAGAGAGTGGAACAGGATTGTGTGGAGAGAGAGAGAGAGTGGAACAGGATTGTGTGGAGAGGGAGAGTGGAACAGGATTGTGTAGAGAGAGAGAGAGTGGAACAGGATTGTGTGGAGAGGGAGAGTGGACAGGATTGTGTGGAGAGACAGAGTGGAACAGGATTGTGTGGAGAGAGAGAATGTGGAACAGGATTGTGTGGAGAGGGAGAGTGGAACAGGATTGTGTGGAGAGTTAGAGTGGTATTGGATTGTTTGGAGAGCGAGAGAGTGAAACAGGATTGTGTGGAGAGAGAGAGAGTGGAAAAGGATTGTGTAGAGAGAGAGAGAGAGAGTGGAACAGGATTTTGTGAACAGAGAGAGAGAATGGAACAGGATTGTGTGGACAGTGAGAGAGAGAGTGGAACAGGATTGTGTGGAGAGTGAGAGTGGACGGGATTGTGTGGAGAGAGAGAGAGTGGAACAGGATTGTGTGGAGAGAGAGAGAGTGGAACGGGATTGTGTGGAGAGAGAGAGTGGAACAGGATTGTGTGGAGAGGGAGAGAGAGTGGAACAGGATTGTGCGGAGAGAGAGAGTGTGGAACAGGATTGCGTGGAGAGAGAGAGTGGAACAGGATTGTGTGGAGAGAGAGGGAGAGTGGATCAGGATTCTGTGGAGGGAGAGAATGTGCAACAGGAGTGTGTGGAGAGAGAGAGAGAGAGTGGAACAGGATTGTGTGGAGAGAGAGAGAGTAGAACAGGATTGTGTGGAGAGAGAGAGAGAGGGAAAGAGAGAGTGGAACAGGATTGTGTGGAGAGAGAGAGAGTGGAACAGGATTGTGTGGAGAGGGAGAGTGGAACAGGATTGTGTGGAGAGAGAGAGAGTGGTACAGGATTGTGTGGGGAGGGAGAGTGGAACAGGATTGTGTGGAGAGAGAGAGTGGAACAGGATTGTGTGGAGAGAGAGAATGTGGAACAGGATTGTGTGGAAAGGGAGTGTGGAACAGGATTGTGTGGAGGGGGTGAGTGGAACAGCATTGTGTGGAGAGAGAGAGTGGAACAGGAATGTGTGGAGAGAGAGAGAGAGTGGAAAAGGATTGTGTGGAGAGGGAGAGTGGAACAGGATTGTGGAGAGAGAGTGAGATTGCAACGGGATTGTGTGGAGAGAGAGAGAGTGGAACAGGATTGTGTGCAGAGAGAGAGTGGAACGGGATTGTGTGGAGAGAGAGAGTGGAACAGGATTGTGTGGAGAGGGAGAGAGAGTGGAACAGGATTGTGTTGAGAGGGAGAGTGTTATTGCATTGTTTGGAGAGCGAGATAGTGAAACAGGATTGTGTGGAGACAGAGAGATTGGAAAAGGATTGTGTGGAGAGAGAGAGAGAGTGGAACAGTATTTTGTGGACAGAGAGAGAGAATGGAACAGGATTGTGTGGACAGTGAGAGAGAGAGTGGAACAGGATTGTGTGGAGAGTGAGAGTGGACGGGTTTGTGTGGAGAGAGAGAGAGTGAGGAACAGGATTGTTTGGAGAGAGAGAGAGTGGAACAGGATTGTGTGGAGAGGGAGAGAGTGGAACAGGATTGTGTGGAGAGAGAGAGAGTGCAACAGGATTGTGTGGAGAGAGAGAGTGGAACAGGATTGTGTGGAGAGAGAGAGAGTGGACCATGATTGTGTCGAGAGAGAGAGAGTGGAACAGGATTGTGTGAAGAGAGAGAGAGTGGAACAGGATTGTGTGGAGAGAGAGATTGGAACAGTATTGTGTGGAGAGAGAGATAGTGGAACAGGATTGTGTGGAGTGAGAGAGAGTGGAACAAGATTGTGTGGAGAGAGAGAGAGTGGAACAGGATTGTATGGAGAGATGAGAGTTGAACGGGATTGTGTGGAGAGAGAGAGAGTGGAACAGGATTGTGTGGAGAGAGAGAGAGTGGAACGGGATTGTGTGGAGAGAGAGAGTGGAACAGGATTGTGTGGAGAGGGAGAGAGAGTGGAACAGGATTGTGCGGAGAGAGAGAGTGTGGAACAGGATTACGTGGAGAGAGAGAGTGGAACAGGATTGTGTGGAGAGAGAGGGAGAGTGGATCAGGATTCTGTGGAGGGAGAGAATGTGCAACAGGAGTGTGTGGAGAGAGAGAGAGAGAGTGGAACAGGATTGTGTGGAGTGAGAGAGAGTAGAACAGGATTGTGTGTAGAGGGAGAGTGGAACAGGATTGTGTGGAGAGAGAGAGAGTGGTAGAGGATTTTGTGGAGAGGGAGAGTGGAACAGGATTGTGTGGAGAGAGAGAGTGGAACAGGATTGTGTGGAGAGAGAGAATGTGGAACAGGATTGTGTGGAGAGGGAGAGTGGAACAGGATTGTGTGGAGGGGGTGAGTGGAACAGCATTGTGTGGAGAGAGAGAGTGGAACAGTATTGTGTGGAGAGAGAGAGAGAGTGGAACAGGATTGTGTGGAGAGGGAGAGTGGAACAGCATTGTGGAGAGAGAGAGAGATTGCAACGGGATTGTGTGGAGAGAGAGAGAGTGGAACAGGATTGTGTGCAGAGAGAGAGAGTGGAACGGGATTGTGTGGAGAGAGAGAGTGGAACTGGATTGTGTGGAGAGGGAGAGAGAGGCAACAGGATTGTGTGGAGAGGTAGAGTGGTATTGCATTGTTTCGAGAGCCAGAGAGTGAAACAGGATTGTGTGGAGACAGAGAGAGTGGAAAAGGATTGTTTGGAGAGAGTGAGAGAGTGGAACAGGATTTTGTGGACAGAGAGAGAGAATGGAACAGGATTGTGTGGACAGTGAGAGAGAGAGTGGAACAGGATTGTGTGGAGAGTGAGAGTGGACGGGATTGTGTGGAGAGAGAGAGGGAGAGGAACAGGATTGTTTGGAGAGAGACAGAGTGGAACAGGATTGTGTGGAGAGCGAGAGAGTGGAACAGGATTGTGTGGGGAGAGAGAGAGAGTGCAACAGGATTGTGTGGAGAGAGAGAGTGGAACAAGATTGTGTGGAGAGAGAGAGAGTGGAACATGATTGTGTGGAGAGAGAGAGAGTGGAACAGGATTGTGTGGAGGGGGTAAGTGGAACAGGATTGTGTGGAGAGGGAGAGAGTGGAACGGGATTGTGTGGACAGAAAGAGAGTGGAACACGATTGTGTGGAGAGAGAGAGAGTGGAACAGGATTGTGTGGAGAGAGAGAGAGTGGAACGGGATTGTGTGGAGAGAGAGAGAGTGGAACACGATTGTGTGGAGAGAGAGAGAGTGGAACAGGATTGTGTGGAGGGGGTGAGTGGAACAGGATTGTGTGGAGAGAGAGAGTGGAACAGGATTGTGTGGAGAGAGAGAGAGAGAGTGGAACAGGATTGTGTGGAGAGGGAGAGTGGAACAGGATTGTGGAGAGAGAGAGAGAGAGTGGAACAGGATTGAGTGGAGAGAGAGAGAGAGTGGAACAGGATTGTGTGGCGAGAGAGAGTGGAACTGGATTTTGTGGAGAATGAGAGTGGACGGATTGTGTGGAGAGAGAGAGTGGAACAGGATTGTGTGGAGAGAGAGAGCGGAACAGGATTTTGTGGAGAGAGAGAGAGTGCAACAGGATTTTGTGCAGAATGAGAGTGGACGGACTGTGTGGAGAGAGTGAGTGGAACATGATTGTGTGGAGAGAGAGAGAGTTGAAGAGGATTGTGTGGAGAGGGAGAGTGGAACAGGATTGTGTGGAGAGAGAGAGAGTGGAACAGTGTTGTGTGGAGAGAAAGAGTGGAACAGGATTGTGTGGAGAGATAGAGAGTGGAACAGGATTGTGTGGAGAGAGAGAGTGGAACAGGATTGTGTGGAGAGAGAGAGAGAGTGGAACAGGATTGTGTGGAGAGGGAGAGTGGAACAAGATTGTGTAGAGAGAGAGAGAGTGGAACAGGATTGTGTGGAGAGGGAGAGTGGACAGGATTGTGTGGAGAGACAGAGTGGAACAGGATTGTGTGGAGAGAGAGAATGTGGAACAGGATTGTGTGGAGAGGGAGAGTGGAACAGGATTGTGTGGAGAGTTAGAGTGGTATTGGATTGTTTGGAGAGCGAGAGAGTGAAACAGGATTGTGTGGAGAGAGAGAGAGTGGAAAAGGATTGTGTAGAGAGAGAGAGTGGAACAGGATTTTGTGAACAGAGAGAGAGAATGGAACAGGATTGTGTGGACAGTGAGAGAGAGAGTGGAACAGGATTGTGTGGAGAGTGAGAGTGGACGGGATTGTGTGGAGAGAGAGAGAGTGGAACAGGATTGTGTGGAGAGAGAGAGAGTGGAACGGGATTGTGTGGAGAGAGAGAGTGGAACAGGATTGTGTGGAGAGGGAGAGAGAGTGGAACAGGATTGTGCGGAGAGAGAGAGTGTGGAACAGGATTGCGTGGAGAGAGAGAGTGGAACAGGATTGTGTGGAGAGAGAGGGAGAGTGGATCAGGATTCTGTGGAGGGAGAGAATGTGCAACAGGAGTGTGTGGAGAGAGAGAGAGAGAGTGGAACAGGATTGTGTGGAGAGAGAGAGAGTAGAACAGGATTGTGTGGAGAGAGAGAGAGAGGGAAAGAGAGAGTGAACAGGATTGTGTGGAGAGAGAGAGAGTGGAACAGGATTGTGTGGAGAGGGAGAGTGGAACAGGATTGTGTGGAGAGAGAGAGAGTGGTACAGGATTGTGTGGAGAGGGAGAGTGGAACAGGATTGTGTGGAGAGAGAGAGTGGAACAGGATTGTGTGGAGAGAGAGAATGTGGAACAGGATTGTGTGGAAAGGGAGTGTGGAACAGGATTGTGTGGAGGGGGTGAGTGGAACAGCATTGTGTGGAGAGAGAGAGTGGAACAGGAATGTGTGGAGAGAGAGAGAGAGTGGAAAAGGATTGTGTGGAGAGGGAGAGTGGAACAGGATTGTGGAGAGAGAGTGAGATTGCAACGGGATTGTGTGGAGAGAGAGAGAGTGGAACAGGATTGTGTGCAGAGAGAGAGTGGAACGGGATTGTGTGGAGAGAGAGAGTGGAACAGGATTGTGTGGAGAGGGAGAGAGAGTGGAACAGGATTGTGTTGAGAGGGAGAGTGTTATTGCATTGTTTGGAGAGCGAGATAGTGAAACAGGATTGTGTGGAGACAGAGAGATTGGAAAAGGATTGTGTGGAGAGAGAGAGAGAGTGGAACAGTATTTTGTGGACAGAGAGAGAGAATGGAACAGGATTGTGTGGACAGTGAGAGAGAGAGTGGAACAGGATTGTGTGGAGAGTGAGAGTGGACGGGTTTGTGTGGAGAGAGAGAGAGTGAGGAACAGGATTGTTTGGAGAGAGAGAGAGTGGAACAGGATTGTGTGGAGAGGGAGAGAGTGGAACAGGATTGTGTGGAGAGAGAGAGAGTGCAACAGGATTGTGTGGAGAGAGAGAGTGGAACAGGATTGTGTGGAGAGAGAGAGAGTGGACCATGATTGTGTCGAGAGAGAGAGAGTGGAACAGGATTGTGTGAAGAGAGAGAGAGTGGAACAGGATTGTGTGGAGAGAGAGATTGGAACAGTATTGTGTGGAGAGAGAGATAGTGGAACAGGATTGTGTGGAGTGAGAGAGAGTGGAACAAGATTGTGTGGAGAGAGAGAGAGTGGAACAGGATTGTATGGAGAGATGAGAGTTGAACGGGATTGTGTGGAGAGAGAGAGAGTGGAACAGGATTGTGTGGAGAGAGAGAGAGTGGAACGGGATTGTGTGGAGAGAGAGAGTGGAACAGGATTGTGTGGAGAGGGAGAGAGAGTGGAACAGGATTGTGCGAGAGAGAGAGTGTGGAACAGGATTAC